>NC_092873.1:470941059-471241059 GCF_028372415.1 Notamacropus eugenii | reverse complement strand
ACTTTGTCAATTGACTGAATGATAAGAACTTCCATTTATAAAGTACCTTACCGTTTATAAAATGGTTTCTTTACAACAAACTTAGGAGGTAGGAGGTACAGTATTATTATCCCTGTTTTATGGATGAAAATACTGAGGATCAGTGAAATTAAGTGATTTGTCTGTTGTTACACAGCTGGAGAATATAAGAGATGGAAATGAAACAGACCTTTTATTGTGGATATATTTTGTAGCTTGCAACATTGTTGAAATTGTTACCTTGTCACAGTTTCTTCACAGATTCTCTAGGAATTTTAAAGTAAGTCATCATTTCATTAGCAAATAGGAAAGGAACTATATAGATCAATACTATTAGTGAATATCAATTCAAAAATGTTAAATCAAACCCTAGCAAAAAGATCATAGCAAGTTATACAAAAGTCATTAACTATGATCAAGTTGAATTTATACTAGGAAGGATGCAAGGATAGTTCAACATTAGGAAAACAATTAATATCATATTAAAACCAAAATGAAACAATATCACTTGATTGCATCAATATATGTAGGAAAGGCTTACATTCATACTAGTTTGGGTATCACGATTATGTTTGTCTCATAAAGGACTTTGGTGGAAGGGTTTCTTAATTTCTGAGAATAATTTTTGTAGTATAGGAACTAATTGTTCTTTAAAAGTTAGATAAAAGTCATTTGTGAATCCCTTTGGACCAAGATTTTTTTTGGTAGTTTTTTGGTAGTTTCTTTATAGTTAGTTCAATTTACTTTGATGATACTGAATTATTTAACATCCTTATTTGGTATTCTATTAATTTGGTATTTTATAATTTTTTAGATAAATCTGTATTTCTTTTGAATTCTCAGTTTTGTTGACATATATCCATGTTTAGTAGGTTCTGAGGATTCCTTTCATTCCTTCTGCATTTGCTACGATTTCACCACATTCATTTTTATTTCATTCGATTTTTTGACCCCTTCTTTTTATTCATACTGACTATAATTTTTATCATTTTTGTCAGTCTTTTCAAGGAACAGCTTTTAGCTTTGTGAATCATTTCTATGGTCTTTCCAGTTTATCTCTGTCTCCTCTATCTTTGAAGATCTTTTCCTTTGTGGTTATTTTAGGTTTGTTCATTTGTTGCTTTTCTCATTTTAAAAAATTGCATATTCACTTCACTAATTCTCTCTTTTCCTTTCTTTTGCTTAGTATATATCTGTAGGGACCAGCGTTAAACTCTGAGAATTGCCTCCATTGTATCTGAGAAATCTTGATTTGTTGTCTCATCATTATTATTTACATAGTTTTATTTATTTTTATGATTTTTATTCCTTGTCCCATTCATCTTGGTCTATGACTTTCACTCTATGGATTGATTGCTATTTTTATCACATTATAGTGGGCAAAGGGCACATTTGTTGTTTCTGCTTTTTATTAGATATATTTACAATTTTCTCGTGCCTTAATATGTGGTCTATTTTTGTAAAAGTCACATATAGTGCTACTAGGTATGCATAATCTCTAGTAGTCCCATTCAGAAGGTTCTCCACTTTTTTAGCTCTAAATTCTTAGTATGTTCAGTTCTATAACTTAAGTTTTATTTATTTCTCTTCTAAATCTATCAATTTCTGAGGAGAAATTAAACTTTCCTACTCTTATTGTGTTATTTTTTATATTTCAGTTCATTTTTACTTGAATTTAGATGTTATGTCATTTCATATATATAAATTTAATATTGATCTTGGCTCACTGTCGATGGTTCCCTTACTACTCGAATTTTCTTGTTTATATTTAGTGATATTGTGAACTTTTATTTTTGCTTGATAGCAATATCTGATAGTATAGCTGCTACTTTAATTTATGTGAAGCATAGTAATTTTTGTTCAAGTCTCTCGTTTTGATTCTATGTGCCTCTTTGCTTTTTTTTAGGTGTATTACTTGTAAACAAGTTTGTAGGGTTTTATTCTCTGATTCATTCATCTGATTTTGTTGATTTTTGTTGAATTGTATCGTTATCCCATTCATATGAAATGTTATAAAATCATGTTTGTGTTTTCCCCTATTTATGTCTTTGGTATGCCTGGGAGTTTTAATTTTTAAAAATATTTTAACTTTACTTGTAATACTTTATCCCACTACTTAGTTTTATTTAAGCTACTTTGATGCAACCCTTTCCCTACAGATTATTGTCCCCTCCACCTTCCCCTCAAATTCCATGTAACAATGATAATAGTTAACATTTGTATAGCACTTACCATGTGCCAGAGACTGTGTGAGGCACTTTATAAATATTATCTCATTTAATCCTTATAATAACCCTGGGAAATAGATCCTCTTATTATCCCATTTTACAGATGGAGAAACTGAGGCAAAAATGGTAGTGCCTTACCCAAGGTCATACAGCTAGTAAATGTCTGAGAATGAATTTGAACTCAGGTTTTTCAGATTCCAAGCCCAGCACTCTGTGCACTGTGGCGCCACCTAACTGACATTTGTCATCCTTTCCCCTAATTTTGTGGCTTTGCTTATTGTTTTCTTATCCTTTTATTTGGTTATCGATTTTTTTCCTCTCTTTTTGCCCTTTTTCTCCTCTCAGTAATTAGTTCACAATCTCCCTTCTTCACCTCCTCTCCAACTTCTTTTGTTTTTTTAGGATTTTCTCCCATCCCTTTTTCTAAGCATATCTTTGTTCTTCTCATTAATTCTTCTTCCTTTTTGCCTATGCTGAAATTTTATTATCGATTCATGGTCTATATCCTTGTTTATTCCTTCTTTGTGTTTCTCTTGGAATTAAAATTTCTGAAGTATAAATTTTGAGTTCCCTCTTCTAACCATTTTCTCTGTTATTGCTTTTATGGATTTGTCCCATTATCCTTTTTTTCCCCTTTTCTTTCATGCTTTACTTTCAGGAGTTTCAATTCATGAACTAAATAATGTGCATAGAACGGGCAACTCATGTTGGAAAATGCCCTGAAATACAAGCCTTCTGTCTGCAAGATCCATATCTTGTCACTGTTGCACACAGAAATTCACTCTCAGGACCTACAGGCAATCATAATCGTACATACAAGGAAGGTTATCAGATTCACTGGAAAATGAGGAGTTTCTCTCTTTTGATGCAAGGGGAGTTCTGGGCTAGGAAAACTTTTGGGAAGAAAATATTTTAGCTTAAATAGAGTTATTATAGGAGTTAGGACAGAAACAACCTCCATTGATAAGGACCCTGAAATGTCTCATGGTTAAGTGTTTCCCAAGGTAATTTTACTATTGATAGTGTTGGTGCATTCACTGGAAGAACTGCTTAGAAATGGCTTTGTGTAGAATATTCACAGGGTGTTCTAGGGCAGCAGTGAATAAGAGGAGAGAATGAAAGGGAAGGAAACTAACCTTGTTCTCATCTTGGCCCCTTACTCCTCTTACGATCTTGGGTGAATCAGCTGTTTAACAGTACTGCCTCTCAATCAACACAGGTAGAGGTGGTGATTGTCTTAAGACACCATGATATAATGGATAGAGTCCTCTACTCACAGGAACACCTAGGTTTAAATACTGCCTCAGGTATTATTAGCTGTATTACCCTGACAAAGTCATTTAACTTCTAAGTCTCAATTTTCTCATCTTTAAAATGGGTATAATAATGGCTTCTACTTCACAGAACTGTTTGTAAAGATCACATGGGATCTTCTATGAAAAGTGCTTTATAAATTTAAAGTGATCTATAAACGGTAGCTACATTTCTATTATTTTAACTAAGATGATAGAAGTAATGTAAGTAACAATAATGATAGCTAGCATTTATAATGTTTGATAAGATAATGTAGTTAATAAGCAATGCAATTAATAATAATAGCTAGCATATACATGTGCTTATCAATATAATCTAATAATTAACGTAATTAATAATAATAGCATTTAGACGGTGCTAGATTTGCAAAGTGCTTTTCAAAGAATATCTTATTTGATTCTCACAACAACCCTGAGAAGTAGATGCTACAATTATCCCCATTTTATAGTTAAGGAAACTGAGGCAGGCAGAAGTTAGGTGCCTTGCCTGAGGATCATACAGCTAGTAAGTGAGGTTAGATTTGAACTCAGATCCTCAGACTCCAGATCCAATGCCGTCTCTGCTTTGATGATGTTGTCTTTGGAGTTTCCTGGGGTCTTAAGAAGAAATAAAATGAGGCAGCAGGAGGAAATGAGAAGAACATTGGTCTCACCATAAGTAAGAGGAAAGAAGGAGGGAAATAAACGTTTATTAAGGGCCTACTGTGTCCCAAGTGCTATTATCTCATTCGATTGTCACAACAAATCTGAGAAGGAGATGCTATTATGATTCCCATTGTATAGTTGAGGGCACTGAAGCAGACAGAAGTTAAGTGACAACATGCCCAGGGTCATAAAGCTAGTAAACATCTGAGGGGAGTTTTGAACTCAGGTCTTCCTAACTCCAGGTCCCAGCTGTACCACCTAATTGCCCTTACAAGATAAAGTATTTCAGAATTTTAAAGCATCTAGGGATAATTTAGTCTAACTGATGCACAAGAACACTGTCTATAACCATCCTAGGTAAGTGTCCAACTGACCTTTCCGCGATCAACTCCAGTTAAAAGGAAGTGAGTTTTTCTCTCCCTAGGCAGCTCATTTCACTGTTGGGCAGCTTTCCTGCTTAGGAAGTTTTTCCCAACATTAAACTTAAATCTGTTTCTTTTCAGTTTCCCCTCACATCTCCTCATCTTCCCCTCTAGGACCAAGCAAAACAGGTCTAGACACTCTTCCATGTGACAGACCTTCACCTATTCAAAGACAACCCCCATGTACTGACCCTTCTTCTCATCTTCTCATCTTTAGACTTATGTATTCCCCAGTTTTCTCAACCAGTCTTTATAGAATAAAGTTCAATTGTATTGAAGTTTTGATGAACAAAGGAGAGGGAAACTTTAAGTATCCAGAATTTTTTCTGAAGTGAAACAGCTTAATCCTTAGTGATACTGGACAAATATGGAGGTATGGTACTTGAGCGTCACTCATTTTTTGGTGAATCTTGCCTATTGACCCAATTACTATTTTCAATATTGTCCATCTCTCTGTCTGTGTATTTTATATGTGTGAGGAGCAGACTACAAAAGCACTTTCAATTTTATTAGCCATCCGTCTCACCCTAAGGAGAGAACAGAGTGGGATAGGTCTCCCTTCTCTCTGAGGGTGCTGAGGGGGAAAAGTGCTCCATTTGGTGAAGTCTGCTTAAGCTATCCAGCACAACATACAGCAGAAAAGAAACTGACATCCCTCCACCCACACATCTCCCACTCACGCTTTCTCTTTCCTTTTCCTTTTAAACAAAAACTCATCTTTTCTCTCCCTGTGAGCAGAGATGTAATATTGAATGAATGATTATCTACCCTGAGGGGTCACTCTCCATACCCACTTTTCCTGACTAGGATATTTCTGCTAACTACATAAATTTTCAAGATATTTTCCATCCAGGAGCCAGAGCTTGCTCCTTTCCTAATTGTTCACAGCTTTAAAAACAGATACCCTCGCTAAAATGAGCCTTCTGGGCATTACAGCACAGCATCTGGGACACAGGGGACAAAGGATCCGAGGGGCCCCATGTGAAGGTGGCAAGAGAGATACCTGCCCATCTCTGGGCACATCCACAACCAAATGTTTTTATTTAACCCCAAGGTCTTGATAACCCATTTTTATCGTCTCCACAGGTCTCTGATGACAGGTTTTAGCGAAAGTCTTGTTTGCTTCTTATAGCATTAAATCAGACAAAAGGAACTGCCTTGAGGATGATCATTTCACCAAGCCCTGTTGCTCTGTGGGGAATATTTGTTTCCTCATTTATATTCATGTCTTTAAAAGACAAGTAGACCTTGGATGAAATTTCAGGCGACAGTAAATTATAAATAATGTATCTATATTTTTTCCCCTTCCATACTACTTGTATATAATTCCCCCCTGAGTCTTGTGCAAACACCAGAGACAACAGGACAGGCAGCTATTAACATGATGGAAGGAATGAAATAGTTGTACATTGTGTGGCAGGAACACAGAAAGAGAAGACATCTTGATCAAAAGAAGTGTTTTGTAATATGTTTCCCCTCTCTTTTTTTCTTGGAGAAAAATCCCAGATTTCTTAAATCAGCCACAAAGAGTATGCTTAAAACAATTGTCTTATCTTTTTTTTTTTTCTGCTGGGAGTGGGTATAGGACCTGACAGGTGATGGATCCTTCTCCCTCTTGGGATCCAGTTTTAGGCTTTTTTTCTGCATCAGTGTTTTAGAAGGCATTAGGATGTGCAGGTGATCTCCATTAAAATCAACTAATACTCGGCAGCTCCATTACCCACCACTCAGAAATCTCTGACCTTTACCATTCAGACCCATAGTTCTGAGGCAACAAAAGATCACCACTTGTCCAATGCTGGCCTTAGGCAAGGTGCTGAAAGACAGCGATAACTTCTCAAGCTTTGTCCTTTTCTGTCCTTTCCCTTTCTTGATGTTTTCCCCAGCCTTGCCTCAGGGACTCAGTGCTTTTATATTCTCCTTCTTTGACCTCTATCAAAACCTGATTTCATAAAAATAGTTGAAACTCATTCATACTATGGTGTAAATGACAATCCCTTACAGTTTCAGTTTTTCTTTTCTGTACCCAGGGCAAGCAGCAGGAAATGTTCACTCTGCTGAGTGGTGGTAGGGTAGGTGTAGGGCTGTGATGATCCCCAAGACATTAAGATGCAACTGCTGAGGTGGGGAAGAGGCAACACAGAGCCAGGCTAGGGAGGAGCTTACCTGGGATATGGCTACCAATGGAGGAAATCTGTTTCTAGGTATTAAGGTTAGTTTTTTTTCCTGCTGAAGGACTGTAAGTGATATCAGCACTCTAAATTTCAGTACTCTGGGACAAAATCCTAATCACTCCATCCTAGTTATAGCCCTGCTTCAGATATTAGTGTGTTTGCACGTGATGAGGGCCTAGACTTCACCCCAGAAGGAGTAGCTAAGTGGTTCCTGGCTTTTTTTAGTTGGCAGGTTGCAGACTCTCTCTGGATTCAAGATGTCATCAAAAAGACAGAAACATTCTGTGATATTATCATAATGCTTGTGACAGCTAGCTGTAGCATTACCAAAACATGAATTAAAGGCTCATACTGCATAGCTAGCAATGAAATTTGTGCATTTTCGGGTTGAAATTATAAGTTTGTGTCTAATAAATATGCAAATAGAGAGTTTCTTTCAAGTACTTGCCATCTATGTCTTTTTTTTTTAAGGGAAATAATTCTCTTTAAGTCATGATTCACTTCATTAAAAAATCCAAGTCACAGAATTTCAAAATCTCAGAACTGGAAGAGACTTCAAAGCCCCTCTCAGCCCCCTAAACCAATCAATTAATCAACCAGCATTTATTAGGCACCCTTTTGTACTATATACCAAGAACTATGTTAGTCCTTGGGGATAGAAGTCTCTGATCTCAAGGAGCTGACATTCTCATAAGGAAGCAACATGAACACATAGAAGTTTACATTGAATATATACAAAATGATTACAAGGTTTTTTTTGAGGGTGATAGTAGAGAAGAACTAGAAACTATGAGGGTCAGGGAAAGCTTCATGCAGAAAGGGGTGCTTGGTTGAAACATGAAAGATAGTAGGTAGAGGCAGAGTTGAGGAGGGAGTTCCAAGCATGGGGTAGAACCAGGGCAAAGATAGTGAAGACAGGAGGTGGAGTGCAATGAAAGAAGGTCACTGTGGCTGGACAGTAGAACATATATAGGGAAATGATGTGGAACAAGACTGGAAAGGGAGGTTGGGATCAGATTGTGAAGGATTTTAAATGTGAAGAAAAGGGAAAGGAACAGAATGGAAGGGAAGGGGAAGGATGGGAAAAGAAGAAAAAAGGAAGAGAAGAAGGCATTTGATCCTAGAGATAATAAGGAACTACAGGAGTTTGTTGAAGGGGAAGGGGGCAGAGAGTGACATGCTTAGACTCATGGTGCAGGAAAACTACTTTGGCAACTGTGTGAAGGGTAGATAGGAATGCAAAGAGGCATAGGCAGGAAGATCAGTTAGTTGGCTATTAGAATTGTCTTGAGCAGCAACGTGGCACAGAGAATAGAGCTTAGAGTCTGGAAGACTCTTATTCCTGAGTTCAAATCTAGTCTTTGGTGCGTAGGAGCTTAACTCTGTTTGCCTCAGTTTCCTCATCTGCAAAATGAGTTGGAGAATGAAATGGCAAATCACTTTGGTATCCTTGACAAGAAAACACCAAATGGGGTCACAAGGAGTCAAACATGACTGAAAAACATCTGACCAACAAAACAACAATTGTCAAGGAAAGAGAAGATAAGGACAGAGCTAGCGTGGAAGCCGTGTGAATGGATAGAAGCCATGCTAAAGTCATTTTTTGACTCTTCCCTTTTATGTCACTTTTAATCAATAGCTAAGTGCAGTTAACGATCCTACCTCCATGATCTCTTTTGCTTCTCCACCTGCCTTTGCATTTCCACTATATCCACCTTGATCCAGGTGCTCACTGCTTTTCGCTTTTACTCTTTAACAATATTTAAATGGTTGCTCTGCTTCTAGTTTCTTTTCCAATTTACTCTTTATAATCCCTAGGTCTCTTGTTGGGAAACTCCAAAAGTGACTTGGAAGAGAACTTTGAAGGATTCTTTCCTTGTAATGGGACAATGCAGGGAAGATCTTGAACCCAGAGCTCAGGCACGATATCAATTTTCTAGATTTTTTAAAAGTCATTTGAAAGGGTGTGAGGACTGAGCATCATTGACTTCAGTGCCTTAAGAGGGGCATATATATATATATATATATATATATCAAATTATACAATATATATATTTAATATATACTTACTGCATATTACTTGGTAAACATGCTGCTCTGGCTTCCATCCTCTGCTTCATGACCTAACTCTTGATCTAGACTCAATTTCATAAACTGCATATGTACAAGGGGGTTTTTACTCACTCACCTCTCTCTAGCAACATGAAGATGGCAACTTAAGAAAAGAAACTAACCCGACAAGGACAGTGGTATGAATATAGTTACCTGTACTATATGTGTAAGAATCTAAATACCTTAGATATGCTTCTTGGATGTACACTAATACACATGTGCACATGCTCATACATGAATCCTATGTAGCAGGTAAAGGACTCAGAACTAGACATGGTCATGATAATCTATGTCCTGAAAACTAGGACAGGACTTTGTCTTATACATCAACCCTGACCCCCTAACTCTGGTGTTCTCTGGACATCTTCGTGCTATGTTTGCAGTGCAGGCTTACTTTTCCTTTCCTTCCTCTGTTTTCCACCTCTAACTGAATAAAACAATTAAATTAACACCACCATTTCTGGAAAGATTATGTCAATCAGTTGTCCTATGGCCAAGGATGTGCTAGTAAATGTTTAACAACCAGCTCTCCAAAAAAAAAAAAAAGAGCATGCATTGCATATTTTTGAGTTTCATCTGCATTATTGTTTTCTCCATCATTTTCTTCAAGAAAACAACAAAACAAGCCCTGATTTGTAGCATTTGCTGATTTTCAAAGTGTAAATGCTCACACTGAAATGTTAACAATCAACCCAGTAGCTGTTGGCAACTGGCACCAGCATACCCTGACTATGACCCACCTCACTATCCCCATGGCTTCCTCAACAAAAAGACTTCTCTCAGGCTACTTCTCTGCTAGCTTTATGTGTTGTATTCCCTTGTTAGGATGTAAATTTTCTGAAGGTAAAGGATGTCTTGCTTTTTGCATTTTTATTATCAGAACTCAGTATAACATTCAGCACATAAAATACTTACTAAACTAGTTTACCATTATTTATTATATTATTTGCAAGGAAGTTAGGTGATACAATAGATAGGGGACCTGAGTTCAAATCCTGTTTTAGTCACTTACTAGCTGTGTTACCCTTTGCAAGTTGTTTAATTGCTGCTTGCCTCAGTTTCCTTATCTGTGAAAATGGGTATAATAATAGCACCTACCTCCTGTGATTGTTGTGAGATAAGGTGAGATAGCATCTGTATGGTATTTCACAAATTTTAAAGCTATATAAATGTTAGCTAGCTATTATTATTATTCATGCACTCACTCATCCACTAATTTACAGGATGTTCCAGCTTTGTGTTCTCCCTGAGATGGAGAGAATAGATGGAAATCTGAGAAGACAAAGATGTTGTGGGCCAAGGTGGATAGGATGTTCTTTGGTGGAAAAGCCCTTTTAGATTAAAGGGGAAGAGGAAACCTGCTTTATTTGGTGTCCTTCCTTAAAACAGGTAGCCACAGAGGAAGTCTTATGTAGCGTACCATGTCTTTAGTCAAAGTGAGTATGTTTGTAGACGCATGCAGAAGTAGAAGAAATACATTCTTTGGCAGGAAGAGGCAGCTTAATTTCTTTCAGGGGCTCCATTAAAGGCCAGGATTCAGCCAGGATTATGAAGGACCATGTTGGTATTTGGGGGTGTGTGTGGGGGAGTGAATGTGTGAAAGCCCCAATTACTTCCTCACCTGTGGTGAAGCTAGCAGTGGTGATCACACTGTGAACAGCATCCTGGGCTGACTGCAAGAGTACTGTATATTCAGAATTCTCTGAAAGTCCTTCCAGACGGATCCAAGTATCTTCTGCATCTACAATCAACTCCTGCATAATAGGAGAGAGAAGAGGAGAAGAGGAAATCACGGTTCACAGAAATATGGGGAAGGTGGTATCATAAAAGATGATAATGCAGTTCTACTCTGTCTGGGGGAGGTGGGTTCAGATATGTTACGCCATTTATCCAGGGTATATTTAAGAACAATTGCAATTTAATTTTTCATTACCTCCAGAACCATTTAGACCATGAGGGGGAACCTATGCTAAGAAGGACTGTCTAGGAATCCCTTAATCTCTTTGAGATGGCTCTACTCATTGTCAAGTTTTCTATTTGAGGATCTTAATTATCTAGAACCATCTATATTGAAGATATTCACTCCAAATTGGCCAAATCTCCTCGTCTTTGTGTGATTTATAGACACAGACTTTGTGACAATAATAAGAAAACTTGGGAACTTCCCCACAAAAAAAATAAAGGGGATCCCTAAGGGTCTTTAAAGCTCTAAATTCTATGACCCTTTTGTATGCGTCATGTAGCGCACCTTGGCTTGACCAAATTGGTGAAAAATGACTGAGGAGGCCTAGCCCTTTCTTTCTGGTATGTGTTCTCCCCTTATTGCTTCCCCCCTTTACTCCTGAGTGATTGGCATGATTGTACTCAACCTTCTCATTTATCCACAACTCACCTTCCGGCTTCCATCACTGGATTTATATGTCAAGATGTAGTTCTCAATGTCTGCCATAGGAGGCTGCCAGGAAATTAGAGCGCTCTGTCTGGTGACCTCACTGGCAGTCAGGTTTGTGGGGGGATCGAGAACTGTAAAGGAGAGAGAGAAAGAGAGAGAGAGAGAGAGAGAGAGAGAGAGAGAGAGAGAGAGAGAGAGAGAGAGAGAGAGGAGGGAGGGAGGGAGGGAGGGAGGGAGGGAGGGAGGGAGGGAGGAGAGAGAGAGAGAGAGAGAGAGAGAGAGAGAGAGAGAGAGAGAGAGAATGAGTATTTCATGAACAGGAAGGCCCCATGCCCTCTTACTCTTCATCCATTTGTCTACTTGACTTTTACTTGTAGGCTGAGTCTTTTTCATTCCCTGATCCTGTTCTTTAATGGGCAGGGAAAGAGTCTTGTCTATAAGGAACCACTACTTCAAAAGACATTAGATAAATGCAATGGTTTGCTGGTGAATGCTTAACAATTGTCTCTCTGAACAAAAAAATTATGCATGATGCAATTTTGAATTTAATCTATAATATTGGTATATTTTCCATCACTTTCTTAAGTCTAGAAAAATCTAGGCAAAACAAAAATCAGCCCTTGATTTGTAGTATGTGGTGATTTTGAAGGTGTAAATGCTCGCATTGGAAATTTAACAATTGACTCTCCCAAGCCACTGTAAACTAGCTCCAGCACACTCATGTCAAGATCTCCCATTTTAAGGCAAGTGCCCAGGTCAGCCATGTCTTCAGTCTTCTTCTGGCTTTCCTTCCTGCTCTCTGGACTTTCTCCATCGAACTACTATGTAGGTAAGTCTCTCTCTACCCCTTCCATTCCTCCCCACTAGCATCTCACTTTTGTGTCTTGTTCCTCCATCAGAATATTGAAATCAACTATAAAGGACCTATGAATGAAGTTGGGTTCCAACAATCAGGGTACTATGATGAGTTGAACTGGAGTTTGTGGGGTAACCAAATAGGTGGGGGCATGGATTCCAGTGAGTAGGTGGCAATATACAAAACCATTGCATTACTGCTACCCTTGGCCCCATGGACCACCCTGTTTCCTGCTTGGTCTTCTTTGCCTGTGCGGACAGATCTCTGACCTCTGGGTTGATGTCTTACCTGGATTTTGGGGTCTGCTCACATCATCTGCCCCCTAAGAAAATGCCCTTGTGGATGTGATACCTTCCTGCCCAGACTTCTGATATCCATCTGGCTCTTCTGAATTCCCAGTCTGACCCTTTCTATCAGACCTTGCTGCGTAAGCCCTGGTATTACAGGAAGCAGCTAAAATAGATTTTCTTCTGGTTTGCTGAAAGCTGAAACTTGCTTTCACTGGCCCCTGTGACTCACTCAGGTATATAAGTAGCAGTTTGCAGTTGCTTTGTTGTAACCCAGTAGATTATTGGACTAGTTTCTATCTTCAGTGCCTCATCATTCTACTGTGAGAGAAAGTCCCCTAGCACCTGACCTGACTGCCTCCAGTCTCCAAGACTTGTACTAAATCAAAAGCCAAAGAACACATCAGAGACTTGAAGCTGGAACACTGTCTTTACCAAGTGGCACTCAGTCAATGCTTTGTCTCTTTTACGGAACTGCAACACTTCTCACAGTCACTTCTCTATACTGATGACATTTATTGTATAGTATGTACTATTTGTGTGCTACAGTCTCCCTGCTGGATTCGATTTGATTCAAGTCCATTCAACAAGCATTTATTTGGTAGCTACTGTGTGGCAAGAACTATGCTAAGCTTTGGGAGTACAAAGACAAAAACTCTTAGCTCTGTTAGAGTTGGAATTGTGTCTTAATTACCTTTGGATCTGTCTTAGTTGCTAACACAACGCTGTATAAAAACAAAACTCACAGGGTAATCATATCCAAGGAACCCACGTTACAGATGTCTGATAAACACTCATTGGATGGATGAATGAACAAAATCAATGATACTCAGTCCTCAAATCCTTTCAAAATATTTTTAATTTTTTAAATCTCAGAACCAAGATGTCCAATGACCTGAGCTTATATCTTTCCATGGATATTCACATTCTAAATAAAGAATCTTCCTTTGTCCCCACATCAATTCATCTAAAAATATCAGTAATAATCACTAGCATTTCTATGGTGCTTCCAGATTTTGATAAGAGTTTTGCAGCTTATCTCATTCTGGTCTTCACAACAACCCTGTGAAGTGGGTGCTATTATTGCCCCCATTTTGCAGATGAGGAAACTGAGACTGAGAGAATTTAAATGACTTGCCTAGGGATAGTCTGTGAGATGCCAACTGCCAGCTGCTCCTGCAGGTGCTGCTGTGCTGCCACAGCTGTCAACAAGCAAGAGAGAGCGGCTGATGACTTTGTGTAGCTTTGCCTCACTTAAATTCAGTTCTTAGGGCAAGTCAAGGCATCAGCCCATGGTGTCATCAGTCCTCTTTGAAAAACGAAGGATGGACAACAACCAACAATCCAGCAAAGATAATTTTGCCACCAAAGTTCTTGTCCCTGTGAAATGGTTCAATAGCGGAAACTGATAGGATTTTGCCACTGAAAATGACGGTAGAGAAGAGGCATTTCATTACCATCCACTTTGCTGCTGCTCCTTACCAACAAACATGGGACTTTTCCATCTGACTTGCAGCTAAAAGCTTCTCCATTAGAACATGAGTTCCTTGAAAGCAGGAAATGCCTTGTTTTTTTCTATTTTTATCCCCAGCACTTAGCACAATGTTTTGTATACATAGTAATAAGCATTTAATAAGAGCTTTTTTCAATTATTCATTCATTTATTCCTTCACATAGCTTGTAAAGGTTGGAAGAAGGATTTGAGCTCAGGTGTTCCTGCCTCCAAGTCCAGTGCTCTATCCATGATGCCACCCAGCTGTGTCAGATTGCTTTTTCTTCATAATATTACCCTAAGATGCTTGCCTGAAGGCCTTTACCTAGTCTAACATATTGGAGCATATCATCTCTAATACAGAGATGCACTGTTTGGGACCTTAGGCCAGCAATTGGGTACTTACGGGTGGTAAAGTTGGTGTTGATGGTGCTGCTGGTGAGAGGTCCATTGGTGGCGTACATGGTGATTGTGTAGTGAGTATTAGGGAGCAGGTCCACTAGTTGGTACTCTTCATTGATTCCATCCACTAGGATTGTTTCCCCGGCAACTGAAATGAGGTGCATATGGATATGAACTGAATAAGGAATTCCAGCTCAGAAGAGGCCCATTTGAAACCAAGGCAATATTGCTAGATCAGAAGATGTATTCTCAGAGCTAGAAGAGGCCTTAGGGATCACCTAGTTTTAACCCCCTTCACTACAGATGAGGAAATTGAAGCCCAGAGTGGTTCAGTGACTTGCCTTTGGTCACACAGGCAGGCAGGATTTGAATGCAGGTCCTTTGACTTTGGGTCCAGTGTTATCTGTGGCCTTTCCTGGATATCCTCCTGAGACTACCTTCCCTTGACACTGTGAATAACTTTTATGTATGCTGCTTTTGCATGCTGTCTCCCCCGTCAGAATAGGAGCTCTTGAGAGTCAGGACTGTGTTTTTGCCTTTCTATGTGAGCACAATGCCTGGCACTTAGTAGGTGTTCACAGTAGGTGTAAACTGTTCACAAACTGACACTGCTTTTATGGTTTGGATGCTTTTTGTTATATTTTATCATGTTGTTGGTTTTTTTGTGTGGGGGGATTAGAGAAAGTCTTCTTCCTCCTCTTGTTCTCAGATTTGTCATCACAGCCTTGTGGCTTCATCTCCAAACAGGATGGTTATTCTACATCCTTCCCCATTCTCCCCACCCAATCCTAGGGCACACACATGCACTCACACCTGCCCACTCACCCAAGTTTGGAGAAACCTACCTGCGAAATGTGTTAGTACAAGGACGTAGTTCTCCACTTCACTCACAGGTGATTTCCACTGTAGCAGGGCTTCTGTTGGGGTGATGTTGGTGGCAACCAGGTCCACAGGATTGTCCATGGCTGAAAAAGGAATAGGGAATGTTGGATGAAAGAGATAAGGGTCAGGTAGGGGGAGGGGAGGGTGAAGAACAACAGTCCTTTACTTGGCAGGATTCTGTTAAGCAGAGATCATTCACAGGTTTAGGGTTGGAAGGGGCATTAGAAATCATCTAGTCCAACTCCTTTGTTTTACAGATGAAGAGACAGAATGACATCCAGAGATACTTGAGTGACTTGCCAAGGCTACATACTTAAGAAAGTGGCAGAAACTAGAATATAAATCCATGTCCTTTGATGCCACAGTCCTAGACATAATCATAAAGCAGAGGAAGCTCTTCTCTGACCTCTCTTGTGCCCATTCTATCTCATACCCTTGCCCACAGAGCCAAGGAATGTTAGACCTTCAGGAGACTGTAAAGACAATATGGACCACCCTCTATCCCATTTTATAGATGAGAACATTGTCTGGAGAGATAGTGACTCACCCAAGGTCACATAGCTAATTAGAATCAGAGTACCCAAGTTTATTGACTGAATCTGATGCTCTCTCTACTGTCACCTTCTGGTTCTCTCATTTTGTCACATCCTTTCCTTTTGGTTCATATATTCATTCCTTTTCTGGTTCATTACCTGAGCCAATCAGCTAGCATTTATAGAGCAGCTGTTCACTATATGAACACATAGTATGGTCCTGAATACTGGAGGGGAATATAAAAAGAATACAAGGCAACTCACCCTCCAGGAGTTTATTATCAGGTTGGAAAGAGAAGAAAGGTATTTGGGCAAGTTAAACTAAGTTTTAGCATTAGGAAGGAAAGTAATATGATCAGCCCACTCTTGCTAAAAGTCTTAGTGATTCAATTTCTTCTTCCTGGTCTATCTACATTTTAATGTCTTTAAAAAGTAATGTCTGGAGAAAGACATGCTTTCAACCCAAAGGAATGAATCTTACAGGGCAGAAGTGCAAACAGGCTGTATGGCACCTGGGGCCAGGAAATATTGGAGGTCAAGTGAACTGTCCCAGCACCACTCTGATCTCACTACAAATGGGATTATTCCATGTGCTCAGAAGGTACTTCCTGCTGCCAGGCATTCTTTTCCTGGACATGGAAGGCAGCTTGTGAGAAGCCAGTGTTTCTCCCATTGGGCAGATTGAGTTTGCTCACCTCCTGATGTGCTTCTGATAGTCCCTAATCCTCAGTGAGAGCCCTGCTCTGTCAGACTCTCTAAGTAAGTAGAGGAATGTACCATCTTGCCTTTATGCCTCATGCTGGTGTAGTTCATCTTTTGTTTTTGAAAAGGAGCACTAACATCATGGTGTGATGCCTTGACTTGAGCATGAATCAGGTTTAAGTGAAGCAGAGTTGCACAAAGTCATCAACAGCCTCACTCTTTTCCAGAGTCATTGAAATGCAGGGGCAGGACAGAAGTCAGGACAACTAATGATGGCCTGGGATGCAGTGGATGACCTTGTCCTCTTTGATGTCTGACCAAGCTCTAAATGCTCCACAATGCCTGCTACAGTCATCTTCATGGCCATTGGAACAAGTGGTTCTCATCTGCCCAACCAAATAGAACATGCTATGCACTCCTGGAGGCATCCTCTATCTCTGCTTTTTCAAATCTCTTCTTCCAAGGCTCTGCTCAGGTGTCATTTCTTTCATGAAAACTTCCTTCATCCATTCCCCTCCTCTCCTGTCTCCCTCCCTCTCCCAAAACTAGAAATTATCTCTCCCTTTTTGAATATGTCATACCATTTTCTTTGGAGCTCTCCTGCACGTTTCTCAGAATCCCAGAATTTGAAAAGAGCTTAGAAGTCACCCCAGTCTAACCTACAACTGAAGAGGATCCCAACATCTCTGACAAGTGGTGATCCAGTCTCTGCTAGAAGACTCTGCTAATGATGGGGAAATCACTACCTCAAATAAAATTTCATATATATATGCATATATATACATGTACATACATACATATGTGTATATACCCACATGTATATATACATGCATATACATATATATGTAACTTTGCAAGCTTAAAAGCACCATAAAGATAATACCATAAGTTATAGAGCTGAAAGGGACCCAAGGTACCATCCAGTCCAACCCCATACTTTCTAGATGAGGAGAATGAGGCTTAGACAGTGATTTGCCTAAGGTCACACAGGCAGTAAGTGGCTCAACTGGGATCCAAATCCAAACCTTTCCCATTACCCCACACTACCTCTCTAGCAGCTATTAACATCATTATTACCTCCTGAGAAAACTCTCTTGGAGTCTGGACAGTTCCAGCTAAGAGGAAGTTTTTAAGCTACCTTTCCTTATTTATATTCTAACTATGGTAGTCATTTGTGTGTCTTATTTCTTCTACCAGATTGTCATTTCCTTAAGGGCAGGGACCATGACCTGTTTCTAACAGTTTCTAGCATAGCACACAGTAGGCGCTTTATAACTGTTTGCTGAATTAAATGAATTTGAATCAATCCATGCTTTTTGGGACCAACATCTATGATAGGTCTTTCTCTGTTCTCTACTTGAGGGTCCTGAGCTTGCCTACCATTCTTCTACCTAGATACGCCTAGAATTTTAGGTTGCCCAAACACTCAGAAATCTAAAGAAATTTTTGTAGATGAACTTTGCATCATTGGCTACTTCAAGTGAGACCTAGGTGAGATTAAGGGTGGTAATTACAAAGAAGCAGTATGGTACAGCCGCAGAAGTGTTAGACATTTCAAGCTACATTTACAGAGTATTTTGTGCAGAGTCTAGAGTCCAGATTAAAATATAATTGGGAAATATTTAATAAAATAAATTTTAAAATATAATCCATAGGTTATATTCATTTGTGGCTTTCTAAGTCAATATGCAGCCCGTCAGGCCTCCCATTTTCATTTTAGTTTGACAGCACTGGTGTGGTGGATACGGGGGCGGGCCTTGTAGCCTGGAACACCTGAGTTTCAGTACCTGCCTCCAACACATTGACTGGTTGAGCCCTGGAAAAAATAACTTAATTTGTCATTGGTCTAGGAAGCTTTGCATTGGTGGAGATAATTTTCTCACCAAACCAAATCTGAGTACCCCAAACTAAAATTTTAGAGATAAGATACTTGCCTCACTATACATGCCAAACAAGAGATAAAATGTGATAAATGTCCTGGAGAGAGACCTATTATCAACAAGTTTAAAATCATAGACCTTATGCACCAAAAAAGCAAACTATGAGCTCCTATACTAGGTATACCTGAACTACAGTGAGGGGACTCAGTGTTAACGACCATTTTTGACTGGTTATCATTAAGCATCTGCTTCAGTGGCACCTGTTCTTCATAATTAATAGCCACAATAATTGTGGTGGTGGTGGTGATGGTGATGAGACCAGTTCACATTTATATAAGTCTTGATGGTTTAAACAGATGGACATGCCCATCTGAGTGATGCAGTGATGCCCATAGAATTATAAAAGACCAAGAGCAGGTATTCTTAACATGGATTTCATGGACTAGGGGTTCTATGAATAGATTTCAGATGTTTCATGAACAGAAATGGAAAAATTATATTTTTATTTCTTTCAATATAATATAATTATTATGGATTGTTAATTATTTTCATCAACCTCTAAGTGAAATTTTAAACTTCCTTCAATTATTTAAAAATATTCTGGGAAGAGATCTGTAGAGCTCAACAGTCTGCCAAAATGGTCCCTGACCCTTAAAAGTTAAGAAACTCTAGTCTCAAGAAAGTTCTGTAGTGTTGAGCAGAGAATCCATTGAGGACTGATTGATGGGAGGCTATAGACAAGAACCAGGAAGATGGTGGAGGAATTGTGTTATGAACCATTGGACAAAGTGCACTTACTATGATGAGATCTATTGAACATTGCAAATATGTAAACTTTACAAAGCATACAAATAGATAGCATATTTTTGACAGACCAGAGATTTCCCCTGCTCCCTTCACTTTCAGTCAGGAAGCTTCTGAAAATTCCTAGGATGAAAATATTTCCGGTTGGCAAAGGGCCTAGATTTCTAACATTCTTAGGCAGACTGAAGCAACTTTCCATGGTTCACTGGGTACCAGTTCTTAGAGTCAGTCACCTCCATAGTTGCTTTCATCTCTAAATCTATGCTCTCTGTGTGAGAAGAGGAATTACTTGAAAGTATGGATAGGCTTCTAGCAGGAAGGGGGCCCAGTGTAAGGAGAGGGTTAGCAAATCCTGTAGGAAAAGGACTTCATTGTTCCTGTAGGAATCTTTGTTTTGCCTTCCAGATGTTTTTCCTAACAAAACTGCCGACAATGTGAGAAGAAACCATGAGGAATTTTCATTCATCCCGAAGGTCTCTGGCATGGTGGTGGCGGTGTTGGTGGGTGCAAGGGAATTCCCCAATATTGGGGCTAACTGAGGCTACTGCCTGCTGAGGGAGCCCCATCCTTTTCCCATTTACTGTGGTTACAGCAAAGTTAGAAAGACAGATGGTCTAGGCTGGACAGATTGCCTTAGGCTGCTGCTAAGGTCATTCAGAACAGGTTTAAATAATCACACCTAGTGACCCGCACATAGGAGCAAAGGCCTAAAGCTGGACACCAGTCAGTCCAACTTTCTCATTTTACAGATGATGGAACAGAAGCCTAAGCAGTTTCATTCATGTTCTTGAAGTATCACAGGTGATATATATCAAGAGTGGGGCTTAAACTCAGGTCCTCTGACTCCAGTGTCAGGTCTCTTTCCACTGTACCATCCACCTAATAGGTGCTTAATATTGGATTGCTTTTATCATGTATAGATCACATATTAAAACATAATATGGTATGCACAATATATAGGAATATGAGATAATAAAAAACAGGGGACATGGTATATAAATATATGTAACATATTCTGATGTATTACGAAAGCTACAAAAGGTGCTTACATAGAACTATGCTATATACATATTACAAAATACTTTACAGACATCTAATTTGATCCTCACAACTATCTTGTGTCAGAATTTTGCTACCCTGACTGAGGAGGAAATAAGGAATTCAGTGAGACTGACCTGCCTACGTTAACACAACTAGCAAGCTGGGAAAAGCAATGTTGTTTGGTAGATAGAGCATTGGACAAGAACCTTGGAAGATCTAAGTTTAGATACTCCTTCAGATACTCACTAGTTATGTGACCCTGGGCATGTACGAGCCTCAGTTTCCTTATCTGTAGACTAGATGTAATAATGGTACCTGTGTTCTAGGGTTGTTATAAGAATCAAAAGAGTAACATACAAAGTGCTTTGCAAATGTTTAATGTTTAAATTAAATTAATTAATTAAATTATTTATTTGTTCAATGAGATTTTTAAAATTAATTTTAAAATTAAATTTAAAAATTAAATGTTTAAAGTGCTATACAAATGTTAGCATTAATGTGAAGACTGCTAGTTAGTAGTGTAGTAGGTAGAGCGTTGGACCTGGCTGGAGTCAAGAAGACGGGTTCAAAACCTCACTCAGACACTTACTAGCTGTGTGACCCTGGGTAAGTCTCTTCATCTCTGTAAGCCTCAGTTTCCTCATCTTGTAACATGGAGATAATAATAGTACTTACTTAAATGAGATAAACATGTGTACTAGTGTTTTGCTAATCAATACATATTCTAAATGCAAGCTATAATGATCATCACTAGTACTAAGAATTCAGGCTGAGGATTTCTGACTACCCCCAGTGTTATTTTCATTGGACAAGGTTGCCCCCCTCTGGGCTAGGATGACTAAATTCTCCACGAATCAGGAACCAGACAGGGAAGGCTAATGAAGTGGACAAAGCTAGGCAAAGGCGGAAGAGGAAACTATGAGTCTTGTCCTTCAAGTAAGAATTAAAAAAAAAATAGACTGACTAGCTGTTTTTCATTTCCGTGACTAACAACAGTAAGAGCAACAACTGATGCTTATGTAGCTCTTTTAGGTTGCAAAGCACTTTGCATACATTATTTCTTTTGATCTCCCACAAAATCCTGTCAAGCAAATAATTAGTGCAAACAATAAATCCTCTGAAGTGGTCCATGTATTCAAATTAGTGCTATTTGAAGTTATAATTATGCAAAATATGTTAATTGGTTCAAATACAATGGAAATGTGCAGCATTAAATTGAATCATACGAGGTTATTTGCACTAATGGGGACTTAGCTGTTTATTTATTCTGCAAATAAGAGAGATGAAAAGGACCTCAAAGATTATCTGTTCTAACTCCTTTTACTCATGAGGAAACTGAGGTCCAGAAAAGTTAAATGACTGGAATACGACTAATAGATATACAAGATGGGATTTGAACTCAGATCTCATGCCCTTTCCATGACACCCTCTGAGGGATATACTCACAGGTTATGGGGGGGCTTTCCCAACACAGACAGTTAGTACTGGAGTAAGTTGCCAAGGGATGTAGAATTTCCTTCTCTGGAGTGCTTTAAAAATAGGATGGATTCTCACCTGTCTGGGGATGATTCAGTGTTTATACAGCAACTTCCTTCCATCAGTGAAACTTAGAAAGGTTCCATATGCTTCATGCTTTGTAAGACAGCACTTTCCACATCAGAAGTTAAGGCTTGCTGCAAATGCCCCCTGAAATTCTTGACACTTTTAACTCTGAGTAATGGGGAAATCAGTGAAGGTGCTAAAGAAGAGATAATGAAACATATCTCCTGCCTTTGGGCAGAGGTTTGGGGGGGGGAGTGGTCTAATGGGACAGAGTATTACAGACAACACCAGACGGTTTCTGTATTGGATGTTTTTTGCTTAATCCTTTTCCTTTGTTACAAAGGAGGAGTCAACCTAGGGAAAAGACTTGAATGTGAAGACAAAAGATAATCTATCATTGACTTAGAACTGCAAGGGATCTTAGAAGATACCACATCCAGACCTCTCATTTTATGAATGAGGAAAATGAGGCCAAGAGAGTGAATTTCCCAGGGTCACACAGTAAATGACAAGATTCGAACCCAGGTCCAACGTGATTTCTACTATGTTATCAATATAACTTATTTTTAAAAACATAATTTCAGGACCTCTGAGGCAGTGAGTAACTGGTACTGCAATTTTACAGAGGGACGTGGATTTTTAAAGAAATTATGAATCACCTAGCATTATTCAATGTGAGGCTAAGTGTTTAACAACTGGCTCTTTTAAAAAGAAAAAATATGGGAAAAAAAAGAAAAAGACATGTCGACACATTTTTAAGTTTACTTAGCATCATTAACATCTTCTCCATCCTTTTCTGAAGTCAATAATTAACGAAATAATAAATTAAGACATGATTTGCAGCATTTGCTTATTTCTGAGGTATAAATGCTCATACTGAAATTTTAATAATTGGCTCCTGCAAGTCAGTACAAGTTGGCACTAGTAAAAAAAAGGTCACTCACTGCTGACCCAGCATCCTCTGTTTTAGGGACAAAGGACTTCTCTTCTTGTGTCTCCTACTTTCTATTACTGGGGGATCTCAGGGGCTAGGACACAGCTGGAGTAGATACCTGGGGCCCCTCCAGAGCAGTGGAATGCTTAAGCTGGTAATAGATTACATTTGTAGAATGCTTTACAGTTTCTAAAGTGCTTTAGTATTTATGACCTTGTTTCATCTTTACAATAGCTATTCATGGCAGATACTATTATCCCCATTTCATGGATGAGGAAACTGAGATTGCAGACAGGTTAAATCATTCCTCCCAAGCTTCATGGTGGATAGAACCCAGATTTCCTAATCTTAGTCCAACATTCTTTCCCATTCCATTCTATTGCTGTATGTAGCATATCATTGGAAGGGAACATCAATGCATGGGGCCAGTGAGAGACATCCTACCTGTATGTACAAGTGTGCAGATGCGCTCACTCTCTTCTCGACCTCGAACGCTGTTCAGGCTGATTTCGTATTCTGTAGCCGGATACAGGTTGGTCACGATGAATTCGTTGACTGTGTTGGGCACCACTGAGCTGTCTAGTCTCCCCACTACGAAGAATAAAAACTTACTGTTAAATTTCAATAGTGACTTCCATGTTTCAGGAAGCCTAATGTCTAGCATGAAAGGGAATGCCTTTTGGGGTGTGATGAAGTTAGGAACCAAGGAGTTAGTGAGATTCAAGGTTCTTCCAACTTACGATGTAAAAAAATTGAAGATGCTAGTTGGTTTGTCTATGAGAGAGCAACTTCTCCTGTGTAGCAGGTCAGTTTCTAAAGGTATGGCTGCAAAAATTATCCTGGCATTTCATGGGAGGGGAGGCTCTGGCAAACTCTGTTTTTCCCATCACGAGGGTGATTATTCACTACATATCATCATGAACCAGACTTTGGTAAGAGCTGAACATGATGAATGTGCAGAGTCCGATGCCAGCTTCCTTGATTTGCAGCTTGTCCTGTGTGGCTGATGCTAGATGGGTACCATGCCAATTGTTCTAGTATATAGGCACCTCTGCTATTCCTGAAGATACCATCTGGAGGGCTAGTTCTAGACTTTACTTCTTAACTTCCACAGCATCATAGAATCCCAGATTTGTGAGGGACTGTAAAATCAAAGAACCAGGGAATTTTTCTATCATCCCTAAACTACCCAACCTGGGCTCTGTTATAAAGATAAGGCAGCTGAAGTCACCCAGTCCAGCCTCTTACCTAAAGTTTGAATCCTGGTTCCTGTTATCTTCTCTTGGTAGGACAAATCACTTCTCAATGTCACACAATAGGGATTAGTTAGCACTGCTGGTTAGTTAATTTTTCCCCCAGATTTTAATGAACTGCATTACATTTTGTTCCAGAAATAGGGTGGGAAGTAGGCAAGATTTTAATGGGATCCCACTGTTTTTTCTACTTGAATTGCATTGAATTAAATCATCAAACTATTTAATATAATGGAACATCAGAAAATTACTGTGAAAAGGGGAAAAAAAAACCAGGGAGGGATGAGTTTCTTGCCCTCCAGTTTGCAATTACTCTTCTGTAGAAATGCTTCCTCAGTTCCAAAGACCATTTGAATTCATAGTTGACAGAATTAGAGCTGAGAGAGACCTTAGAGGTCATCTACCCCAAACTTTTTATTTTACAGATGGGGAAGTTGAGGTCCAGAGACTTGTGACTTGACCCAAGGTCATATATGAAATAAATAGCAGAGCCAGCATTTGAACCTAGGTATGGCAGCATTCTTTCTCCTGTGCCATATGTTAATTTGGCTGAATAAATTAGTCACCACAGGATTACCTTGTGTGGGTCGATAGGATACTCGATAGTAGTCAAAAGACGCAATGGGAGGACTCCAGGAGACAGTCACAGAATCCTTGGTCACATTACTTATTACTATATCTTTAGGAGGATCAATCCCTGGAAGGTCAGGATGAGAGGGAAAAAAAGGAACAGATTTTTAAAAACAATAACAGTCACCACCATCACCTTTCCTTTCCTGTCCAGTCTAGGAGCCAATGATGTTTGTGCTATGAGTGAATGAATAAATAAAAGGAGAAACATTTATCAAGTGCTTACAATGTTCAAAGAACTATACTAACTAGAAACAGGAGCAAGACAGTCCCTGTTCTCAAGGAGTATTACATTCTAACAGGGGAAAACTTTGGAATGGTAGCATGGACAAGGACTCAACCACATGAATGCCATCTCTGCCATCACAGGCCTCAAGTGAGGCCTTTTGACTGAATCCAATCTTCATGGAACAAATTCCCTTAATAAAAGGATTTGTTGTGTAAAACTTGGACCTAGTCTGAAGACCATACCCGAGGACCTAGAAGTCTCCATGTGGCCTTGAGGACATAGGTCCCCCAGACCTGGTCTAAAGGATCACTCAAGAGGAACCTTACCTAAGACTAAAGATGTGACGAAAACTGTACACCAGATCATGTGATCATAGATGTTAGAACCTAAAGAAGACTTGGAGGTCTTCTAGCCCCCTTATCTTACAGATGAGGAAGCTGAAACCCAGAGATACTCAGTGATTTTGTCAAGGTTACATAGGTGGTAAGTAACATGACATGGAACGTATTATATGAATAGCAGCTAAACCACATGAAGTCAAGTTGGTTTAGCATAGTGGCCAAGGGGATAAAGGGGAAGCTAGTAGAAGGTTAGCTCCAACAAGATATTTTAAAGTTCACAGAAGAGAAATATTTGAGCAAGAAGGACAGCGTTTTGTTGCTTCTACAAAACACTATTCTCTGCTACCGTTTTAAAGAATGTAAGCTTTTTCAGGGAAGGGACATTTTTGTGTTTCAGCCTCAGCATCTACCACAGTGTTTGGTGCCTAATAAATGCTTGCTTGATTGATGGTAGGAGCCTTTTTTGTTGCCATCTTTCGTTTAGTTTGAGGAGATTGACTAGTGACCATAGAGACATTTTAAAGCAGAACAAATCCACTTCCCTAATTTGTTTTTTTGTTTTTTTATTGCTGATTTACTTCTACTCTCCTCCTCCCCTTTCTCTCTCTTGATTTTACCTGTGGTGATAGAGCCCACAATTGGCTCAGAGGTCACCATCCCGTGGACAGCCACCAGGTTCACAATATACTCAGTGGCTGGTTGCAGACCCATCAGAATGGCATGCCTTTTGGTAGCATCCAAAGAGACCTCCAAAGCCTCTTCCTCCTTATCTCGGGGACTGTAGTTCAGGAGGAGCCTGTCAGCTGGAGGGGATGGGTCACTCCAGGTGATGTTTACACTGGAGGAAGTAACATGAGAGAAGTGCAGATGGGTGATGGGACGGAAACCTATAAGCCAAAAGGAAAGTTAGACTTAGACACCAGCAACGCAGCAGGTGTTCCACAGCCTATTGCCTATGGACAAACGTGTTCTGGAATTCTAGAAAAGCCTTACAAATAGGAACCAAGAGTCTATTGACCACTACACGTATTCCTCAAGACTCTTCTTCCCCACAGAAGAATGGGCATAGGCTCATGGGCAAGAATGATGCCAAGGTCTGGTTTTATTTCTCTGGGACTAATAGTATTTAGCATTGGCTATTTCCAATGCTCTCCTAGGGCAAAGTGTTTTTAGTCAAGGGAGGTGACCAGGTAGGACTGGGAGAAGACTGGGTGAAGGTTCCCTTTCCTGTATATCCCCTTATTTTAGGCCAGCATAGTATGGTAGAGGGCATCTCTCTTTCAAAGATGGCTGATTACTTGGAAAGACATGAAAGCCCATTGGAAAGGAATGAAACAAAGCCAGCCTCTTTGGGCTGATACTATTCTTAGTACAAACTTTTCTTGTTGCTTTTATATTCTTACCACGTAATCTGGCATTCCCTCCTCCCCATTTTCCCTCCTTTTCCCTCTTCTCCCCTTTCCCATTTTCTCTTCCCCTCCTTTTCCCCTCCTTTACCTCTTTTCCCTTTCCTGTTTCTTTTATCTCCCCCTTCTCCTTTCTTTCTCCTCCTTTTCCCTTTACCTTCTTTTCTCTTTCATGGATGAACACACACACACACACACACACACACACAAACTACCTTCAAAAGACTGTTTTACCTGAGAGCTACTCTCTCTCTCTTTCTCTCTCTCTCTCCCTCTCTCTCCCCCGCTTTTCCACCTTTCCCTTCTTCCTCTCCTTCTCCTTTTCCATTTTCCTATTCATCTCCCCTTCTCTTTTTCATTCTCCTCTCTTCTCTTTGAAATAAGTATTAGAATGTATGTTAAGTCTATTTCAACTGGAAAAGCTTTAAAAACAAGTGAGATGTTTTGCTCCCTGGCATCGTAGGAGTATATAGGCAGGAACTGGAGCTCTCCCTCTCCCTCCCTGGCCTAAGACCTGTGATTTTCATGCCTCTGGGATGGGATCAGTGCCAAATCACTAGAAATCAGTCTGAGCTGAGCTAGGTGTCTCTGTAATCACAATACCTGTGAAGGCATCCACTGTGGATTCCATACTCTGTTGTCTGCCTCTTTCTGCAGTAACTGATATGATGTATTCAGTACCAGGCTCCAGGTCTGTAAGTGTATATGAAGTCCTGTCTTTGGGCACAGTGATCTCAGAGGACATTCCAGATGCAGGTGTGAAGGTGATTCTATAGTGGTCAATGGGACCACTGGCCTTGGTCCAGATGAGGGAGATGGAGGTCTCAGAGGAGGCTGTTACCATGAGGTCACGGGGATTGTCCAAATCTATGGGCAAAAGGCGGGATCTTCATCAGACTCAGCAGAAGCAGCTTATGGAAAAGCAGTCCTGGGGAGCATAGCCCGATTCTGAGCAGGGATTGGCACCCCTGGGGGTTCGAGGTAATCAGATAGGGCTGCCAGCCACCAGGATTAGCCTGTCACTGCTGACAATGATCTCACACTTTGTTAGCACCTTGCTTTTTGAAAGATAGCCAGCTGCTTGCAAGCAGATGGACAATCAGCTGAAAGGTATTATTAGCTCAGATACCCCTGGAATATATCCACCCCTGGGAGGAGGCTTCTTACTGATTCTCAGTCTTTTTTAGAATGTGATGAATCCTCTCTGTTCCCATTAATTTTCTTTCTGTCTCTATCTTCCTATCTGTCTCTGTCTCCAAGTAAGCTGCCTAATATAAAACCATGCTAACATCAAGTAGCAAGGAGACTATTGGGGTGAATTCACTCTGGCCACCTTCCTAACTCCCAGCCCCCATCCCAATTCCAGTCACTTGGAGTCTGGGCAGGCCATAGGGATACAGGACTGGACTGAAGCAGGTTCAGACATCCTGGGCCAGAAGACCCCTGGGTCACCTAGATTAGTTCTGATTCATTTCATATGAGAGGGCTTTCATAGGCCAAAACAGGGGCAGAGGCTGATCTAGCAGCCCTATCCCTAACCTGAATGTGTATACCTGAGTCTCTGGGGTGGCCCTGGATTAGCCTGGTCTCTAGAAGAAGTCTCTAGACGTAGGATGGAATAGAACTTGATGGGACTTTTCTTTGCAGTTTGGATTATGTAATTAATTCTTCCAGATTGTCTTGGTCTGGACCTAAACCTTGGTGAACCTTCCAGAACTTGTTACCGTGATAGGAATTCAGGAAACTGACAGGGTCAGCTGACCATCAGATTCACTAGACTGAAATGAGCATGATGGGGGAACCACAGCTCCAATCCAAGACTAGCTGCACTATGCACCTCGGCCTGTTTGAACTCTCTCCCCTCTGTCTTTCATTTTTATTTGTGACTGGTGTAAGTTCCCTGAAGGCAGGGGCTATCCCATTTTTGTCTTTGTATCACCAGTATCATCATAATGCTTGGCATGTAAATGGTGCTTCACAAAATCTTGTTGAATTAAATAACTCCTTTAGAATCTGGCTAACACTGACCAGATCTTTGAGGAACAGGGTTGGGACTTCACCCTGGCTGACAGCTCTTAACATCACTTCATATGATAAACATATTGGGTTATTCCTTCTCTGACTTTCCTCACGCCCAACCCAGGTGTTAGTAGCTGAGAATGGAAATGGACATTTGGGGATATTGCTTTCTGATTGACTCTCCTATAAGATAAACCTTCGCATGTCATTGGAGGCAGCCTCACCTGGCATTAGTATTCATCTATCAGTCTATTCAAATTGATTCCCTCGTGGCAATATCTTTGTGATCCTCCTCACTTACCTGTCCTGGCATTCATGGTGGCCGGTACACTCTGTTGACTGCCCATGATCGCCGATATCCCAACACCATATTCTGTCCCTGGCACGAGATCTATCACCAGACACAGGAAGGAAAGGTTACATTTCTTGAGAAGGCTGGGCATCTTGGGCTCTGTCATCTCTTCTTTCCATCTGCACTTTCTACCTTGGTGATCTCATCAGCAAGGCTTGTGGATTCAGCTATCACCTCTATGTAGTCAATTCCCAAATGCAGTCTTCATCCCTCCTGAACTCCAGTTTTTTATTCCCAATTTCTTTCTGAAGTTTCTGTAGACATCTCAAACTCAACATGTCTAAAATGTGGAATTCAATCTATTTCCCTAGTCCCTCACCCCCAATCCCATATATGCAGCCCTTCCTATATTTGTTGATAGTACAATCATTCATGGTGCAGTGGAAAGAGTACTGTATCCAGTCAGAGAACCTTGGTTGAAATCTCACCTCTGATGAATACCACCTGTGCCACTGGGCAAGACACCTAGCCTCTCTGGGCCTCAGGTTCCCATTCATAAAATGAAGGGGTTGGACTCAGCAGAATCCAAGGTCTTTCCTGCTCTATATCTATGTTCCCATGATTCTTTGCCCTTCCAGTCACCCTTTTTCACTTCTTCTAGTCATCCTTAACTTTTCTTTCTCTCATAAACTTCCCTAGTTATTCAACTGTCAAATCTTATCAGTCCTGCACAATATCTCTCCCCTTCTCTCCACTCATACAACTTTTATCCTGGCTTGGACCTTGTCATCTCTCTCCAGGGCTATTGCAATAGCTTTCTAATCAATCTGTCTTCTTTCAGGATCTCCCCTTTCCAATCTACCTTCCAAGCAGCTGGCAAATTGATAGTCCTAAAATTTTGGTATGAACATGTCACTCTCCTACTCAAAACACTTCAGTGGTTACTTATTCCCAATAGGAAACATCTCAGTCTATGACTAAATGCCCTTGACAATCTGACTCCCACCTATATTTCCTGTTTTATTTGAAATCCCTCACCTTCATGCCTTCTCTTTTCTAGACGAACAGCCTGCTAACTGTTCTCTTTAAGGATATTCTACATCTTGCCCCTTTGCCTTGATACAAGTGGTCCTCCATGTCTGGAATGCATTGTTCTCCACTTTGCTTCACAGAATTGCTGGGTTCCTTCTTTCAAGGAAAACCTCATGACTACCTCTTACACTCAACCCTTCCCTGATCTTCTGAGTTTATTAGCATTGTCCCTCTTTCGGTAATACAGTTTGTATTAATTTACTTATGTACATAGTCTACCTTCCCCCACTTTGAGGACAAGGACTGTTTCATTTTGGGTCTTTTTATCTCAAAGGACTAGCACAGTGCCTGGCACATAATAGGCACTTGATGAATATTTGCTGAATTGTTTTGAAATGAATTGATCTGGTTTTGCATATGCCTGTTTATGTAGGAGTTAATTGGACTTTTCCTTTCTCCATCCTGAACTCCTTTTCTCGCTACAATCCATTAACCATCTTATTTTACTTATTTTAGAAATACACTCAGGAAGGATATTAGATGTTACCAAGGGGCCTCTGCAACAGTGTTGGTCACCTACAGATAAAATGAGGAACCTCTAACTTATCTTTCATCTGTCATAATTGGCAATTTTTTTGGGGGGAAAGGGACTACTTTTTATTGTCCTTTGACCCTTCGCTGTCATGTGGAATAGGGCCAAGGTGGAGGAAGGAATCCCTTGCTTGACCTGGGAATAGACTTGAGAAATAGAGTGGGTTCAGGATGAAGGAGTCTAGGTGTGGAATCAAAGAAGAATATTTAAAGAAAATTCCCTTGAATGTTGAGTAAGGCAATTTAGCTTGAGACATTTGATGCGAACTGACAATAGGGTAACTTTCAGGAGAACTTGTTCCTTGAAACACATGAGACAATCATTTTGTAATGTGCTCTCTTGTTTGGTAGGAAGCCATGCTGTGAAGTAAATAGAGAGGATACTATTATGCCCATTTTATAGAGAAGGAAATTGAGGTACAGAGAGATCAAACGTCCTACTCAAGCTTATCTCTCTCTCTCTCTCTCTCTCTCTCTCTCTCTCACACACACACACACACACACACACACACACATACACAAACACATACACACATACAGAACTAATAAAAGATGAAGCTGGGCTTAAAACCTAGGTCTTTCAGTTCAGTGATTTCTCCAAAACCATACTGCCTCCATTATGGCCAGTCATTTGTATGCAGGGTTGTCAAACACTCACTGGAAAATTACCTTCTGAAGATGCATATCAAATGCATTGGTGTATACATGGTACATATGCCAGTCTTCCCTTTGGTTTTGGTTCACTGAAGCCTGAATCGTTGAGTGCCTGTTCAGACCCATGATATATGGTGACCAGGAATCAGTGAAGTCCACATCTCTTGACTTGGGCAGAGTTCCCTTTTTTTGCATCGAGTAAGTCTAGCACCCTAGCATGCACACATGGAATACAGTTGTCTCTTGTCTATATACTAGACAAGCCCCTTGGCTGCAGAAATTAGATTACCTTTGAGATATAAACTAGTTCTCTCAGGCAACTGATTGAGACCTTCAATTGCCTATAATAAAGAAGGAATTGTGAGACAGAGATGAAGGGTGACAGAGAGCAAGGGAGATAGGAATTATATGTTACCAAACTGATCTTACATATAACATTTTCGTCTGAGTTTTATTTATGAAGCTTAAATGAAACGTTCAATAATTTACAACAGAATCATCTTCTCCTAGAAAACTGTCGAGCAGAATTTCGAGTGCTCTCTTTCTGAGCTTTCTATCTAGGGGATGGGGAAGCAGGCATAGGTTATAGGTTCGTGCTTGCTGGTTTCTTTTGATTTTTTTGGCAGCTTTCTCCCTGTGCTACAAGTGGATTGTTGCTCTTTGCCAGCAAGTAAAACACAATTCTGTTGAAAAAGAAAATGTGCATTCCCAGTATATCATAGGACTACCCATAGATCAGTCCCCAAAGGATACTCTTTTGCAAGATCCCATTGGACTTATTGATGGCTTCTTTATCTCTTTACCCCACTCTCCTCTAGCCCCAACTCAGTCCAACAAGCAGTGGTCCATGAAGGACTGCTCCCTTTCTTGAAGGTGACTCAGGTAATTACTTGTTTGGGAAGTAGATTCCATCACCTGCCAGCCTCTCAGACTATCCTTTCTCCAAGTGAAAGGGAACTGAGTGGTCATTTATTCCAACCCTCACATTTAATAAATGAGAGAACTGAGGACTAGGAGGTTAAGGAACCTGTCTGAGATCATGGAGATAATAAACATTAGAGGGGGAGACTTAGACTCCAGACTCGCCAGGGGGTCCTTCCCACCTCTCCTTCCTCTTTCACCCCCTCTGCTGGCCCTGCGTCATCTCAGAATACAGAATAAGGCTGAAAGGTTAGAAGGCTTGCTACCACTGGGGGTGCCTTCCCCACTGGGTCCAGGGTTCTTGATTATGAACACAACTTGGTTGAGAAAGTATTCACTTCCCTCCAGTGAAATGGAGGGACACTGAGCCTTACCACTTGCCTTACCTTTGTACCCCGCATTACTCAGGCACTCTCATCTGATCTACTTAGCCTTAGGCTATCTAAGGATGCCCGGGTATAATTACCCATCTGCATCCTGAGGACTTTGAAGTATTTCTAGTTACACTTTAGCTAAACTTTCTTTTATGTCATCTCCTTCAATTAGAACCTGAGCTCCTTAAGAGCAGGGAATCTTTTGACTTGTATCCTTAGCACCTAGCACAGTGTGTGGCACATATTATGTTATTACTAAATGCTCCTTCATTTATTCATGCTGTGTGTTCTTGCTTGACCCTTTCAACAACTCTGTTGACCATGTTGACCATGGTCACACAACTAGCAAGTGCTGCTGAGAGGGAATTTGAACTCAGGGCTTCCTGACTTCAAGTATAGTAGATTTTTTCTTCCCTACTTTTATGCCAGCCTACATTCATTCTGTTCTTCCCTGAATGTCTGCTGCTGGTTCAGACAGTCAGTAGGTGTTTGCTGAGCATCAAGCATGCCCTCAAAATTCTGTTTGTAAAACTCTGGGCATTCTGATGAAGACATGTTCCCTTCCCAAGACTAACATGCAGGAAACAAGAATAAACAGATCAGTATATAAGCAAATGCCAAACTGTGTGGCACAGATTATAAACAGTAGAGTGGTTAAGGAAAGATTCCTGGAGGAAGCAAGCCTTGCAGAGTGGGTGTGATTTGAAGTGGATGTGAGAAGGGAGGGCATTCCAGGCAAGGGACCAATATGAGCAAAGGCAAGGAAATGGGAATGAGGCCTTGCGACAGTGAGAAGATTGACCCAATCAGAAAGGATTTCATTGTCCTAGAGCTCTGGGGACTAGGAAAGAAGCATAGGAAGCCCCAAATTTAGAAATGGACTGTGTTCCAAATATTTGTTATTAATATTTAATAATTAATCTAATTAATTATCATTAATTATTATTAACCAATAATAATTAATAATTAGTTATTATGAAGGCATTTCCCACCTACCCAATTTTGTCATACATATTTTTTGCCTACCAACATTTTAACTTAGTTTTATTTTTAATTTGTGGAATAAAACAAGCATTTCTACAACATAGTATAATTTTCAAAAGGTGATTGCCTGTGAAACTGCAAATTTATTCTGTATAACTTACTATTCTTTTAAAATGTATAATAAAGTTATCATGTAAATTTTTCTTTTTTTCTTCCCTCCCCCCACCTTAGAGAACAAATATACATGTATGTGTATATATACATACATGCACACACATATGTATATACATATACATGTAAAGCTATTCTATACATGCTTCTATTTATCAGTTATTTCTCCAGATGCAGATGGCATCTTCTTTCATATGTCCTTTGTAGTTAATTTGGGTATTTATAATAGTCAAAATGACTTATTTGCTCAAAGTTGTTCTTAAAACAATATTGCTTTTACCGAGTACAGTCCTCTTGGATCTGCTCATTTTGCTCTTCATTATTCATGTAAGTCTATCCATGTTTTCCTAAGATCATTGAGCTCATCATTTCTTAGAGCACTGTAGTATTCCATCACAGTCATAGATGCCAGGCCCACACACCAAAGCCTCCTTGTGCTTCAAGGCTGGCATCCTGCTAATAGTATAGCACCCTCTCTTCACTTCATGTGTCACAGTTCTTTGGGAAGTTCCATTCAGAATTCTACCCAGTTCCTCCCAAAGCTATGGTATTGGGGCTCCCTGCCTCTTACCCCAAACTTGACAGTGAAAATGAGGATTACTCAGGCTCTAAGCCACTGACAATGGCTCTATATACCAATGACAAAGGACTTCAGCAAGACAGGAACTGAGAACTGGGATATCAGTAGGGTAAGGATCTGTAAGGACTGGGGCTTCCTAAAAACAACCCATATTTATATTATATTTTGAGGTTTACAAGGCACTTTCATCCCTTATACCAACCCTCAAAGGGCAGTACAAATATTATTATCCCACTTTTAAAATGAAGAATCCAAAATTCCAGGAGGTTCAATGACTGGCCCTTGGTCTTATATCTAGTGAGGACCAGGGATGCGATTCAAATATAGTTTTTTTGATTCCCAAGATTAGTGTTATTTTCCATCATACCTTGCTTTGGCAGGATGGTACCATGGAGAGAGCACCAGAGTGGGAGTAAAGGAGAGCTGACTTCTAATCCTGATTCTGAAGTTAACCTGTGCAGTCTATAGCAGTGAGTTTTGTGTTGGGCCCCTTTCTCTTCTCCTTCTATACAATTTCACTTGGTGATCTCATCAGCTCCCACATACTCAGTTGTCTTTGTGCTGATGAATCTCAAATCTAGTTGCCCAGCTCTAACTTCTCTTCATTCAGACATCTCAAAATGGCTATTAGACATCTTGAACAGGTTGTCTTGTGGACATCTTAAACTAAGCATGTCTAAAACTGAACTCTGGGCTTCAGTTTCCTCATCCACACTATGAGGTGCTTACACTAGAGGGTCTCTAAAGACTTTTTGAGTTTTCAAGTTTATAGTTACTATTCTATGGGTCCATGAATCAGGTTTTCAGGTTAGAGTGGAGGAGGGCTGTCCCAGGTAACATTCTGATAAGAGTGAAGGGGAGAAAGGAAAGAGGGAAATACCAGTGGGTGAAACCATAGAGGAAAAGGTCTGTGGCCACATGGTCCCTTAGCTGCATCACCAATTGCTGGGGACCATTCATATTGTAAGGGCAGCATGGTGTAGTAGAGAGAATGTTGAATCTGTTGCTATTAGACCTGAGTATGAATATCAGCCCTTCCACTACCATTTGTGTGATCTTGGGTAAATTACTTTAATTATCTGCAAAATGGGAGGTTTGGATTATATGGCCTCTCAGGTCCTCTTCAGTCTCTAGACTTATGAACTTAGGTTGGGAATTACATATATTACAAAGTGACTTCATCTACTTATCTTTATACATGTTGGATACCTCTCCTTAAAAAACTGAAGTTAATTGATATATTTTGTCTCTATTCATTCCCCAATGCATTCTTTTCTCTTGCCCCCCTCTCCAAGAACTATACCTTTAAAAAAGAATCAAAAAGAAGAGGAAAAACATTCAGTAAAACTAGCCAACTTTTCAAAAAAGTCTGATATTATATGTGATATTGCACATTCAGAGTCCTTCCCCTCTGCGAAGAAACAAGGAGGGAAAAACATGGCTGTTTCTGAGAGTTCTACGTAATTTATTAAATCCAATGTTTCTCAGTGCTCATCTAGGGTTTTGGGGAAGGGCTTGGAAGAAATGAGACACTAAGAAATTAAAAACAATTAGACCATTGATATCCTACTTCTGAATCCAGATTATGAGATTTCTTGGGTCAGTTATACCAAATTCAGTTTGGCAGAAAGCCAAAGACTTCGATGCGCTAACAACTTGGAAGGCTCCTTTTTCCTCTCCATTTTACCCTACTCTGCCCTTCATTGTTCTGGAGCTCCAGGGACTAGGAAAGAAGCATTGGAAGCCCCCGATTTAGAAATGGACTGTGTTCCAAATATTTGTTGTGTATTAGTTATTGTGAAGGTATTTCCCACCTACCCAACAACAAAGAGTCCAGTGGGGATAGAAGCCACCAGTGTGTGAGATGGATCTATCCATAGACCCATCTAGACTTTACAGATGGAAAAAATGCAGGTCTAGACATTAACAGGCAATTAATACGACCATTCCCCTTGCTCAATATTGAACCTGGGCATTGAAGTCAGTTACACAATTCTGTTCTCCTTAGCCCACCTGGTTTTCTAAATATGGATTTCAAAATGGCAGCCCTTTTAGCTGCTCCTCTCTGATCAGACTGTAGGTACTTCATTGATGGGACCTCACTTTTGGCTTCCTGATTACTTTTGAAAGCAGAGTTATTCAAGTTCTGAAATCGCTTAAATTCCTTTGCTCCCACTCTCTTGCTCCACAAAATACATTTTGCTCTCCATTAGGTTATATGGCATCGTCTTTGGTCCATTATTGTTAAAGGGAGGATCCAACGTAATTCAAACGTTGCTTTTTTTAAGTGCTAAGTCCAGAATAAGCAGTGTAAAAATATTTCACTTTTAAGTGTCTTCAGTCTAAATAAAAGGAAAAAAAAGTTGACCACTTAGACATCAGTGATTGCCAGACTGACAATTGATTATGCAAATGAAGATGGTTCTTCATTTGATGAGGTTGCAAGAAAAACATATTTTGGCCTCTCGTCAAAGAGATTCTGTGCATGGATATAGATAGCAGACCAAACAAACATCCTGGAGAAAATACACAGAGGCCAAGGAAAGCCCTACCTTCGTACCTGAAAGGGTTCATACAAAGGTGTTCCCCAATCAAGTATACCTGAGGCTATTGTCTTCCCACTTTGGTCCAACTTCTCCTCCCCAAATTGGCTAGTTTTGAAAACCCTCCCTGCTTGATTTCCTGGATCCCTTCCTCACCATCATCCTTATCCCTTCTTCCAATCTCTTCACTCCTCAAGGCATCATGGAATCCACTCCTGGGACACCAGAAAATGACAAGCGTTGTCTTGCTAGCCATCAGTCACAATGCCACTTCCTGGCCATCTCAACATTTCCCCACTTTTCCTCCTTCTCCAACTTTTTTACTTCCTTTTTCATGGGTTTTTTTTCTCTTATTAGAAAATAACTTTCCTGAGGGCAGGAATGAATTGTGGTTGTATTTGTTTCACCTATGCTTAGTACAATGTTTGTCACATAGGAAGTGCTTAACCAATCCATCATCTCTCTATCTCTCTCTCCCCACTCTGCCTGCTCTGGATCTCTCCTGAGTCTTGGAGAGAGTAGGTCCTTAGCTGACAAAGTACTGTTTATATTAGTTCAAGGAGCCACTTGAGCAGATGGTGGTCCCTTGCCCACTCCAGTGAGAAGTCTCTACAGGTTGAATAAACAGCATACTCCTGTCCTCTCCAATTTCTGCCCTTCTGAGAAGGTGATGGGGAACAAATGTAATTGGGAGAAAGATAGAGAAACTGGGTAGATGCCAGAGGGTGTTGGCCAGGTCTAGTGAGTAGCAAGGGGATGGAGTTAGCAGCCTTCAATAATGTTCAGCAATTTTTGTTTGATGAATTGATTGGACTACAGATCATTGTGGTCAAAGGTAGAGTTTCATAACAGTTACTAATACATCTTCACTAGCATGATGGAAGGAGCCAGCAATTCAGAGGTCATGCAGTAGAAGTATAGGTACCACAGAGATCATCCAGTTTGTTGTCTGAATTCCTTCTTGGCTATAGAGGTAATCAACCCTGATTCAAGTGCCAGTGAACCAATCAACTCCCTTCTACGTTCCCTTTGCCTCTTTTCACCTAATTCCTATAGGGAATAGTAGGAATTCAGAAAGGTAACTGATAACAATGGATAATATTTATATAATCCTTTAACATTTGCAAAGTGCTTTACAAATATTTTTGTCTACCTATGGTCCTGTAGTTAAGGTCCACCCGTATTTTAGGGCAAATCTCAGATGTATGGAGTTTCCTGGGCATTTTCTCACAGGGACAAGATGACACCTTTGTGAGAGGAGAGGAGTGAAGATGTTAGGCATGCTGCGTAGCTGAACAGTGTTGAGATGAGAGGAGTGTTGGGAGTGAACAGAACTTGGACAAATTCTTGGTGTGCTCATAGAAAGATGTGAAAGTTTCAATTTTTGATATTTGAAAACTATATCCCCTGAAACAAGAAGAGCAAGAGTCCTATGACTGGCAGAGTGGCCCCCACCTTCTCTGAACTTCTCTGATATTTATAGGCAATTCCACAGAATTTGGAACTTAAATGTTCTTCAATTTTGCATGTGTATGTGTGTTCTGTTATCACAAACAGATTATAAACTCCTATTATATATAGATTATAATCCTAATAGATTATAAACCCCCTGAAGGTTTTGGGCCTTCATTGTGACTTCACATGTGATTTGGAAAAATATTGAAGTTCTCTTAGATATTTGAGAAACATTCTTTAATTACTGTCAATTATAAATATTTCCTCCGGCACTCATTTCCTCTGTGTATACTTGGTCTAAACCAGGTTCTTGCTTCAATTTTGTCTTTCTCTATCATTTCCAATTTTCACAGCACATCCAGGGCTTACACATTAGAGCCAAATATTCTTGAATCTACTGTCTTTAATGGAGAAATGAGTGTTATATAACCCTCTTACAGATCTTTCCAGTATTTTTGTCTTTTGTCCTACATAGTTTCATCCTTTAGTAACTCTACAGAAGAAGGGTACCCAAAAATCACCACATGAACACATGTCCAAGGAGGGTAGACCTTTGGGAAATTAAAGTATGTGCATTAAGAAAATCCATATTAAAAATTTTCCCTTGTGTTTTTCCTTCTACTTCTGCCTGTATGTTTTAGCTTAGATGACTGCTTCCTTCACCTACACCTAGTCCTGACTCTGGCTTTAGGGGTGGCAAAGAAGAGTGACTCTGGGAGTTTCACCTTTCTTCTTATCCTGTCCCCTATCCCATTGCTTGGGTAGCTAAGTGGCACAATGAAAAGAGTGCTGGGCCTGGAGTCAGGAAGACTCACCTTCCTGAGTTCAAATCCAGCCTCAAATACTTACTAACTGTGTGACCCTGGGAAAGTCACTTAACAGTATTTGCCTCAGTTTCCTTATCTGTAAAATGAGCTAGAGAAGTAGATGGCAAACTACTTCAGTATCTTTGCCAAGAAAACCTCAAATGTGGCCACAAAGAGTCAGATGTGATTGAAACAACTGAATAAGAATAAAAACCTCATTTCTTTCAACAGGCCTGCCACTCCAGACCCAGAAAGGGAAAGTGGGAGAATCAGGAACTGAAAATCAATGCAGGAGATATTGAAGATAAATGTGAAGTCTAGAGTGGTGAATGGAGAAAGAAACACTAAGGTTGCCACAGCTAGGACAGGAAAGGAATCCTTATGACAACATAAGTGGTGGTGGCTGTTCCTGAGTGGTCATTTGTATTTAAGAGGTAAATCAGATGAACAAAAGTAAACCATCTCTCCCCTTATCTTGCTCAGGCTTGAAGTACAGAGACTACTCTTAGGTCTGGTCCTACTCTGACTGGTGGGGAAGCTTTCACCTGTTCACTTTCTGCCTTAGGATGGCTCATTGTTCTTTAGGCACCATGATGACCCTCTGCTCCCAGGAGTTCACCATATTAGTACCAAATTGCATAGAAACCCAGCCAGAACTCCCAAGCTCAAAAGATCTGTGAGCTTTGCCTCCACAGTAACTGAGATGTATGCCATCAGTACCTGGCTAAGTACAAGATTCTACATAAAGCATGATGCCTGCCCTCATGGAGCCTATTTGAGAGAACAGAATAACTCACATATTCAAAACTGAAGAACATTTAAGTTCCAAATTCTGTGGAATTGCCTATAAATATCAGAGAAGGTCAGAGAAGGTGGGGGGCACTGCCAGTCTATAGGACTCTGGCTTTCCTTGATTATGATCATGGAAAACTAAATGAAGATAATCAATTATAATGTGGGGTAGTGGTCCTAATGTGAGCTGGAAAGTACCATTTTGGCCCTTAGGATGACTCTCATTGAATGAATAGGATCCAGAGAGAGGGATCCAGAGATGGGCCAGTGGTTTAGACTAATATGTTAATGATTTCACATTTAAGCAGAAAGGGCTATGAATACAGGAACTAGAATGACTACCATTTCTTTAGGTTGTGAACCCATGGTTCTAGACTGCTAACTCTGTCTACCTGGGGTGAGAAGCTCAGATCTGTTTCTTGCGAGCAAGAATGCGGACATAATACCTGACTGAAAGGGGTTCAAAAGGCTATTTGGGTTTAGGGGACCTTGTCAGGAAATGAAGCCTGAGTGTTTCTCACCTACCTGGGACCCTCTTAAGTAGGCAAGACTGATGGGAAGTTCAAGTGTAAAGTCAAACTTGGGCAGGGGTTGGAGCTGTCTGCTTTTTCCCAAGGAGGCATGGATTTTGTAGACGTGCCAAGCTAGCTGGTCATCACATTAGGTGAAATTGTAACCTAAGCATGGTTTGTCTTCAGTACTCCAAGGCATCATTCTCTCACTCTTCCTAAAGGCATGTGCCATGTTGCTTTCGGTTACCCCTGCCTCCTTGTATCACACAGAACAAAGATATGGTTAATTCATACTAAAACTAGTGGCACCAATGGGCACCTATCCCAGGAATGTTTGTACTCTCAAAGAAGGCTGCTTTAGGGTAAGAAAGGGCTTAGTTCAAAACAACAAGTCACTACTGGTGGCATTTCAAATGCTGTGGCACCAAAATTGAAAGATATTAGGAGGCAGAGGGCACTTCCTTGAGTCCTAATGAATATACCCCATCAGAGACCACCTATTCTGCCTATACAAAAGACCCCACCTGCTGTTGTCCAGTGGTAAAGGATCTCTAGCTCCCATTCACCTCATCTATGAACCTCTTCTGAGTTTCTTGGCCCATTCAGATTTCTGAGGACATCTCCCTGTTCTTTGGGTGTGGATAGTATCCAAACATCAAGAAAAGCAGCTAACTAGGCCAACTCTGCGCAGATTTTAAGGAAGAAGTTGGCTCAAGAAACCTATCTTTTTTTAAGGACCTTTCTCAGATGGAATGTTCTCCTTGCCAATGAAATTAATGAAAAACAGGTCTCATCATTCTCAGTCCTATTGGAACATCCAGTCTCCAATCCTTTACTGTAAACAAGTGTGGCTTGCTTAAGATGCCAAGCAGAAGCTGAAAAATCCCACCTGGCTCTTCCCCTGGTCCCTTTCTTCCACTCCCCCCATTGAAGTCTTTCCCCTGTGTGGGAGAAGGGTTTAATGGTCTCCTCTCATCTCCTTTATGAACCCTCACTCTTCCTGGAGCCTGACATCCCTTTCTCCAAAAAGGCAGACCCCTTCCCAGTATCCACTAGGTTCTTCACTCAAGTGGCCACTTGGGGTCAGTGTTACTTCACTCAGAAAAAGGCCAAGTGAGGTCTCAGCTTGGGACCTTAGACACCCCCTTCCCTCCCCTCAATAGCCCACAGGGCGTTGAGGCTGTTATACACAATTTGGTGTTTGTGCAACTGGCACATCATGGGAGTGCAGACAGGGTGAAGTGAAGGAACATTAAGTGCCTTTGTCTGACTTGATTTGCCAGCTGGAGTCTTGGTAGAGAATTGAGTTCCTTCATGGAAAATCCTTCTTCTGTTCTGTGAGGAGTTCTGCTTGTTGCTTTTGTACCTTGACTTCTCTACCAATGAACCCATCTCCTACAAAGACCTTAAACCCTGTGTGTGTGCATGTGTGTGTGTGTGCGTGTGTGTGTGTGTATTCAGTCACTTTTGGTTGTATCTGACTCTTTATGACCCCATTTGGGGGCCTCTTGGCAAAGAAACTAGAATGGTTTGCCATTTCCTTCTCTAGATCATTTTACAGGTGCGAAAACTGAGGCAGACAAGGTAAGCCCAAGGAGGAAGACCTAAAAATAACAGGAGTTCAACAGAAGCTAAGGGGCCTTGGAATATAGCTCCTCTTCTCAAGTCCCCAAGCTAAACTAGCAGAACTTTCCCAGGAATGTCTCTTAATGCTTTCTCACTTTAGTAACTGTGCCTGGGTGTGTGTAGATAAGGTGACTCAGTTTCCTAGATGGTGGACTTGCTGGCAACTCTTACTGGGTTGCATGGGCCTCTTCTAAAGTGAAGAATGTCATTCTGAGTCAGGGATTCTGCTGACTGGACCATAAGTGAGCCATTCAGGACCTCTCAATCTATACCTGTTGAGCCAATGCCTCCACATCAGTGATCCTATCCAACAAACAGTTATGGGCAAGGCATTGGGGATAACAAAGACAAAGTAAAAGAGACTCCCTACCTCAAAGGAAGCTTCATTTTACTTGGGAGGATATTGTAAATTCTGAGATTCTTAGAAGGCAGGGATTGGATCTTTCACATTCTTCCTAAGCCCTCAGTTTTAAGGACTTCTAAGTCTTCCATAGTGGGGCAGCTAGGTGGCTCTGTGGATAGACTACCAGACCTCGAATCAGAAAGACTGCTAACCTCTCAGGTTTTGGACAAGTCCACTCAGTCCTCATATCGCTTGACTTCTCTGCAGCCTTTGACACTGTAAATCACCCTTTCCTCCTTGATACTGTTTTCACTCAGTTTTCAGGGTATCACTCTCTCCTGGTTTTCTTCTTCTCTATCTGACCACCCTCTCCTTTGCTGGCCCCTCCTCCTAACTGTAGACATCCATCAGGCATCTGTCCTGGGCAGACTTCTCTTTTTCCTCTTTATTTTTTCACTTGGTGATCTCTTCAGCTCTCATGGATCTGATTATCATCTCTACACTGATGATATCACACACCTATGTTTCCTGCCTCAATCTCTCTGCTGACTTCCAGTATCACATTGCCAACTGCCTTTTAGACATCTCAGCTGGACATCCAGTAGACATCTTAAACTCATTATGCCCATAACAAATTATTGTTTCCTCCAAAACCTTATTCTCCCTCCCATCTTCCCTATTACTGCAGAGATCAACATCATCTTCCTAGTCACTCAGGTTCATAACCTAGTAGTCATCCTGGACTCCTCATTCTCTCTCACTCCCCACATTCAAGCTATTGCCAATGGCTGTTGATTTCCCCTTTGTAACATCTCTCCAATAGCCTCTTTCTCTCTTCTGAGATTGCCACCCCTCTAGTGCATATAAACCCTCATTACCCCACACCTAGATTATTACAATAACCTGCTGGTGAGTCTACCTGCCTTCATCCCCCACTTCAGTTCTTCCTTCATTCAACTGCCAAAGTGATTTTCCTGAAATACAAGTCCAACTATGTCGTCCCTCTATCCACTATGCTCCACTGGTTTCCTACAGCCTCAGGATCAAATACAAAATGCTATTATTTTTTTGTATTCAAAGCCCTTGGTAACCATGCCCTCATTCTACCTTTCCAGTCTTCTTTCACCTTCCTTTCCACTCCTCTTCAATTCAGTGACATTGGCCTCCTGACTGTCATACAAGCAAGGCAGTCCATCTCTTGGTTCTGGGCATTCTCTTTGGCTGTCTCCTATGCCCAGAGCACCTCTGTCTCCTCATCTCTGACTATTGACTTTCCTGACTTCCTTTAAGTCCCCACTAAAATCCCACTCTCTACAGGGAGCCTGCCACAACTCCTTTTAATTCTAGTGCCTTTCCTTTGTTAATTATCTCCTATTTATCCTGCATACTGCTTGTTTGTTCATCTTTGTGTTAGACTTTAAGCTCCTTGAGGGTAGGGACTATTTTTTGCCTCTTTTTATATCTCCAGTGCTTAGCACTTGGCCTGGCACACAGTCGGTGCTTAATACATATTTATTGATTGATGGAGCCCATAGATTGGACTATACTAGACCCTTGAGTAAAGGCTCTCTTCTGGACCCTCCTGGCTTAAGAGTGATTATCAATAGTAGCTATTGCTGTTTCCCTCCCAGCCTGATGTAGTTTTCTTTGCCTCATTAAAGGGGCCATCCCCTGACTACTTCTTAAACAGTCCTATTCACTGAATGGGCATTAACTCACCCTAAGTAAGTACCTGAATAGACCTTGTCCTAAAGGGGCCAAGGTCTCCCAGTGCATCCTGGGCCATCTCCAATCATCCTGATGAATGTCTGGTCACTGGATTCAGATGGCTCTGGAGGAGAAGTGAGGCTGGTGACCTTGTATAGCCATTCCTCACTCAAAACAAAGTCAAGTGCAAGTCATGTCATCATTTCTCTGATGGCATGGTCTTCTTTGGCAGTGAATGACAAACACAGCAACAACTGCCTAGAAACAGATGAAGGATCCTGGACTCATAAATATGTGTTATTGTCACAAGGGAATCAGATGACAGAGTGTGGCAGGATCAGAGCAAATTCATCCCCGCCAGTGGGGAAAATAACAAGAGGCCTCATGAAAAGTAGTGTGCTACTATTCTGCAGGAGTCCAGATCAGTGAGGACAGAACCCAAACCAAATTCCAAGGTCAACAATTTATCCTTTCTCTATCCTTCTTTCCCTAGAGATTTTGGGCACTGCACTCCTTGAGAAGTCACCTGGCTTGTCATGGCCAGGTCCTGTTAACTATTAATGGCTGCCAAGTTCTATGTGAAGAATGTCTAGCACCTTTGGGCCACAAAGGGATTGTACAGTGGTTGGCCAGACAGATATCTTCATGCCAGAGTTACAGAGACTAAAGAGTTATTTTTAATGGTAGAAAAACCACTAATAAAGAGAAAAAAAAATATTGCATTCAGAGAAACTGCCATTCAGGAGCAAATTCTGTTGCTGGATATCAGGTGTATGGGGAGAGATGAGGAATGGGTCAATCAAGAGCTACTTAAAGATTCTGAAAGAGAAGGAGTTTATTATTTAGGAAAAGTCTGGATCAGGGGTGGGAAACCTTCATCCTCAAGGCCACATGTGGCCCTCAAGGTCCTCAAGCCAGGCTCTTTGACTGAATTCAAACTTCACACAACAAATCCCCTTAATAAAAAGATTTGTTCTATAAAGTTTGGACTCAGTCAAAAGGCTGTACCCGAGGACCCAGAAGCCACATGTGGCCTCAAGGCTGCAGGTTCCTCATCCGTAGCCTGAATTCAGGAGAGAGATGAATCTATAAAATGATCTTAGATCCTCAGGCTTCTTCTTCTGCAGATTAAAAGCATACATGTCAATGTGACTATAATGCTTTTTGTCAACTACTAGGGCAAAGGGCATGTGAAAGGCAATCCAAAGTCAAAGCTAGAACAACAGGCTATTTACTGGGAGGTGATCAGAACACAGTGATAGCGCTATTAATTTCTCTTATAACCTTTTGTGCGAGCTAACATTTCTTTTGCTCTTGTGAGGGAATCCTGAGGCTCCCAAAGCTGGATCAGTGCTTCCCTTGGGGGCTAAAGGCCTCTTTTCTTATTGGCCAAAGCTGGGTAAGGCAGAGAGAAATATAACCCCTCCCAAAACAAAAACCATCCCTGGAGCACACTTCTTACAGTTTTCCCCTTCTCTCTCTAAACTCTGCCCTTTCCATTCTCCTTCCCCACCCCACCCTCCTCCATGCCCAGCAGCAAGAGAATTGATAATCCTAGTAATTCTTATATTAGCAAGCAGACTGGCAGAGAACTTTCTACCCTGGCTCTAATCCCTTTGTAAATCACTTAAGCTATTTCCCTTTATAAACCTCCTCAGTGGTAAGCTCCTGGAGCTAATTACATATAGCCTCAAAAACAAAAACGAACCCACCTCCCCAGTGGTGATAATACAGTTTCCTGTATTATGAATATCCTGTGTTAGGAGTAGAGCTGTGTAGCTGGACCAGGAGCCAGGAGGCCTAACTGGGGTTAAAATCCTGCCTCTGACATTTACTAGCTGCATGACCATGGACAAATCACTTAACCTCTCTGAAGTTCAGTTTCTCCATGAATAAATGAATGAAAGAACATTTCTTAAGTGGTTGCCATATGCTAAAAGCTGAGGATCCAAACAGAAATGTAAGACAGTCCCTGCTCTCAGAGAGCTCATATTCTAATGGAGATAATTCATAGTTTTAGAGATGAAAAGATCTCATGGTCTTTAGGGAACAGATGCAAAACATCTTTTCTCCATCCTGAGTAAGACTCCACTGTGGCAGATGGATGTCTTTCCTTTTCATGTCTGTTCATCATGTGTAACTGTCATTCCTCTACGCCCCAAAAGTTCTTTCTTGAGGGCCCACCTAACATTCTGGAGGCAGCTGGTAGCCTAGTAGAGAGAGTATTGAGCCTAGAGTCAGGTCTTCTACTTATGCCCTTGACATTGAAAGGCTACTAGTTGAGTAAGGGATGTCCAACAGTTTTTTTTTACTCTTGATACATGATTTTATCTTTCTTAGCTCATACATCTCCTGTATAATGTATTTTACATAACTTCCCCTGTGTAATTCTTTGTTTTTAATATGTTGTATCCTGCTCACATACACTGTGGATTTCTCCATTATCCTTCGGGTGATCCTCACTTACACTTCTTTGGAGACTATAGTTTCCATGCTTTACAACATCTTAGAAAGAATACTGGCATGAAGAAGATAGATCTTTGTTTCACAGAGAGGCTTGGGTTCATTAAGAGATTATTGCATCAAGAATCAAATATTGTTATTAAAAAGATAGACCTTTGGTTCAGGGACAAACTCCAGGTCACTAAAAGAACTTTGGAATATCTAAAGGGAACCCAGAAAGTTCTCTTCCTCCTATCCAATTCTGAGCCCAGTTTATAAATTAAATGCATTATTATTCAAAATAGTTTGGCCCAACCATCCAAGTAAGATAAACTAAGAGGCTAAAGACTGTCTATTGTCCAAACTACTGGGTGGTTGTTGTCCTTTGTTCTCAAAAAGGACCCAATGACATCACTGTGTTGGGATCAAGCACAGTGCGTCTGACTTTGGTCTATCAGACCAATATGAACTTGGAAGGCTCTACCATAGATTGGGAACAAATCATCCATGTGAACATTTGGAGTGTAGATGTTTCTAAATTTGTGTATCTCATGTTTCTTTTGAAATACTGAAATTCTGCTTTGATCATAGAGCACAGAACCTTCTTTGATGTAGGCATGCTATGCTGGGCAGTCCTGCTCCAGTATCTCCCATGTTTCACAACAAACTTCAAAGTTCTTCAGAGGCCTTGAGAGTGTCCTTGTTTTGCTTCTTCTGACTTCCATGGGAACCCTTGCCTTGTGCAAGTTCTCTGTTTAGGCAAACATATATTTGGCATTTGAACAACATGGTCAGCTCATTGGAGTTGCACTCTCTGGAGTAGAGTTTGAATTAGTGACCATTCAGTTTGAGAAAGTACCTTATCTTGCCAGATGATCTTCAGAATCTTCCTAAGACAATTCAAATGGAAGCAATTCAGTTTCCTGGCATGGCATTGGCATACTCTCCAGGTTTCACAGGCATACAACAATGAGGTCAGTAGACCATCAGTTTGGTAAGCAGCCTAATACCTCTTCTCTCCCACGCTTTCCTTTGTAACCACCAAAACGCTGAGCTAACACTGGCAATACATATGTCAACCTCATTATCCGTGCGTACATCCCTGGAAAGTATTCTGCCAAGGTAAGTGAACTTCTTCACAACATTCAAAATTTCTCCATTTGTTCATCTGAAAGTTGTGTTTCGCTTTAACTGGTGGTTCCACGGATGGATGGTGTGGTGCTGAGTGGTGAAGAACCCGTTTTCTTGGTGTTGTCAGGCTGAAATTAGCAAAGTGGCAGTGGATCCGTAGCTTGTTGCATCTCAGCCTCAGATGCTGCACTGGGTGCAGTTGGATGAACATCCTACAGATGTTATTCATCAGTATATGTGCATATGTGTATTTATTTATCTTTTTCTACATATATGTGTGTGTGCTGTATCTATATATCTGTGTCTATCTCTATACCTTAGACCGATACAGAAGATGGACAATGAGATAAACTCATCTTTAAAATGTGGAATAATAATTGTACTACATATGAATATGTGCATATGCATACAATATATATGCATACATATACATACATATGTTATATTTCATTCCCATTATTTTCTTCATAGGTTCGTAGCTCTAGATCTGGAAAGGACTTCAGAAGACATCCAGTATAGCTTCATGGACTTTGACGACTTCGAAATTTAGAGTGAGGCAGACAACTTTGTGCAACTCTGGCTCACTTCAATCCAATTCATGATCAAGTCAAGCCATTGCCTCTTGATGTCATTGGTTCTCTTTGAGAATGAAGGTTGAACAATAACATTTCGCTGATGAAGCAGTTGAGACACGGTGATTTATCCAGGGTCACAAAGACTCTCACAGGAAAGATCCAACCTAGGTTTTTGATTCCAGAGTCAATAAATTTTTTATTTTACTATGCTGCCTTCCCTTTGTCACTCCCTTTGGTTAGCTGCCCCTCCACCAATTATTAGATCACTTATTTGCTGTATTTCATATATAGGGAGATTTAAAAAGGAATATGTAGGTTAATAACAATAACTCACTTCATAATACTTTAAGGTTTACAAAGGACTTTTCTCTGAATTTGGGGGTGGGTATGGCCACTTTCCTGTGTCGTTCATTACTGGATTTAAACATTTCCTTTCTCAAGCAACCACAATCCTTGAAATCTCATTCATGCCAAATCACCGTGAGGCTCCACACCACGATGAATTGTTTTTAAAACATGTTTCCTTCAGCACCAATTCTAGGAGTCTCTTGTTTAACTTACTTTTTCTGAATGTCTCCAACTATCCACAAAAGCCACTTAAGGCAGCTAGTCGGTTCCCTCTGTGTTTAATTTACCCGTATTAACTTGCTTGGTCAGCATATCTTTAGGTCTCCTCTTTTTTCCTCATAAGCATGTCTGTCTGGGGAAAACATTTATTATATTTACTTTAACTGGCCTCATTTGGCAAGGTCATGGGGGAGGTTTCAGCTCAAAGGAAAATGGCTTTGATTATACTATCCTTGTTTATTTTGTGCACTTGCTGCTGTCTTGTCTACCAAGACAGCAAATACTTTTGGAGGAAGCCAAGGCATAGAGACTAGCTAAATCAATCTTTGCAAGGCTGTTGGCAGCCTCTAGTTCACTTCTGTCATTCAAAGTGTCTCTCCCATTAGACAACACAGCTGCATGTTTTCTGTCACTCACCATGATGTCATAGGATAGCAGAGCTGGAAGAGAACTCAGAAGCCATTTTGGGCAAATGCTTCATTTTACAGCTTAAGAAACCAAGGTCTGAAGGAGCAAAATGATGTGTCCAAGGTCAAAGAGCACATTCAAGCAGAGCTGGAACTAAAGTTCAGATCTCCTGATTCTTAGTTCAGTGCTCCTTGAAGTATTCCATGTTTCCTTAAAACTTTTTTTTGATCTAGCAGGAAATAGTAACTTTACTGAGGAAGAATGGCACAGTGGAGAGAGCGTTGGAGTAAGGAAGACCTAGATTTGCACAGAGGATTAGTTTTGGATGGTACATCTCAATTTGGAAGGGACCTTAGAGCTCATCAAATCCAATTCACTCATTTTATGGACGAGAAAGCTAAGGACCAAAGAGGATAAGTTACTTACCCAATTTACACAGGAAGTAAACATCAGAGCTGGGATTTGAACCTAGGATCTCTGACTCCAAAGCCAGTGTTTTTTCTACTCTGCCACACTAGTTCAATAGTTAATGCATCCAAGGCAGATGATACAGGGACACAGTATGTTATTAATCCCTCCCTCCCATTCCTACCCTTAGGGTTTAATCTTTTCTGCCTTGTGACATATCTGGGCTATTGATAGAACATGCCAGGTAGGGGCATTCTCCTTCCATCTTCACTCCCACACATTGCATTTATTTGTCTGTGATGCCTGGATGATAACAGAGATATAGTCCTAGAGATGCAGGAAGAAAACTGAGTCACCTGGTGGGAATCAAACCCCAGTTTAAGCATGCTCATTGGAAGTAGCTGGTAGAACACAATGGAGCAGAGAAAACATCAGAGTCACAGAGGCAAAAAGAAAGAAGAAAAATAGCTTTACTTAGAGAGCTGGGACAAGTTCTCATCAACTGATTCCCCTTCTTTCTTCTCACTCCACTTCCTATTCCTTCTTACTCCCACCATGGAGGCAGAGATGCCTTGATGCTAGTGAAATAGTTTTGGACACTTTTTTTGGCCCAAGGTAAGCAAGTCATTATGCTCTGAAAACAGTGGCAAGCTTCCCTGTAGGGATGCTTATAGGTCTGTGTGACATGGGGACTCTTCAGTGGCAATGTTGGGGTTCTGCTTCCCATCGTCTGGTTGAGTGAGTTCGTGTATTTCCCTTGAAACATGCCCTTTCTGGTCTAGGTCTGGAGAGCAGCACTTTTTTTTTTTCAGGAGAGCAGAGGTCCCTTATAAGGGCCTCATTAGTCTGTGTCTCTCTTTGGGAAATGGAAAAGAGGCACAAGCTGGTCAGATTACCAGAGGTAGGCACTTTCTTGTCGTTCAGTCATTCAATCATGTCTAACTCTTCCTGACCCCACAGAATGCCAGGCCCTTCTATCCTTCATTATCAAAGTTCATGTTCATTGTTTCCATGACCCTGTCTATCTCTCTCTCTCTTTCTTTCTTTCTTTCTTTCCTTCCTTCCATCCATCCATCCATCTATCTATCTATCTATCTATCTATCTATCTATCTATCTATCTATCTATCTATCTTTCTATCTATCTATCTGTCTATCTATCTATCTCATTCTCTGCCATCTCCTTCTCCTTTTGCCTTCATTCTTTCCCAACATCAGGGTGGGCAATAGACTAAGCTACACAGGCATTTAGTGGAGAGTGTTAGAATTATCACAGCCTTTGATACAAATATTTCCTGGAAGAATAAGGAATTAGTTATAGTAGAGCTTCTTAATTTGGGGTCCAAGGACCCCAAAGCATCTTTAGTGGTTTCATGAACTTGGATAGGGAAACAAAACCAAACCCAAGTCCTTATTTTCACTGACATTTTGTTTCCCTTGTAATTCTACATATTTTCTTTTATGCATCTAAAAAAATTCTTCTGAGAGGTCTATTGACCTGGCTTCACCAGACTGCCACAAAGGTCTGAGACACACAAAAAGGCACAGATACCCAGGCTTAGTGGGTATTATCAGAGATACTATGGACTTGGTGACACAATCCGCTATTGAATCCTTCTGTTCTCTGTGCCTATAATCATAGGTAGTTTGTAGCAGATCCTGACACAGGAGACTCACTTAGTCATACATACATTGTAGAGTAACACAGAAATGCATGAGAAAAGCCATGAACAAAAGATACCTGGAGCCACAATAAAATATTCTTCCCTGGCTCCTTATTTTTCAGTTCCTTTCAATGGAGTCACTAAGCAACAGTGGGAATGAAGGCTAGATTTACACACACCAATGCAGAGATTATACTTCTTTTGATCTTGTCTGCTGTCTTTAAGCAACCTCAGAATGGGAGGAGGGAAGGTGGTGTGAGGGTGGGTAATGAGAAGGGAAGAAGCATTTAGATGATGCCTACCAGGTGTAAGATAGGTGAGGTGCTATTATCTACCTTTTTTCAGTTGAGGAACCTGAGGCAAACAGAGATTTAAGAGACTTGCCCAGGGTCTCACAGTTAGTAAATATTTGAGGTCACATTTGAATTCAGGTCTTCCTGAGTCTAGGCTCAGCTGTCATCTGCCTGCCTTTAAAAGATGGAGAAATATACAGGGGTTGCCTTAATGGCTATGGGTGCTCATAGCTACTGCTTTGCTGTTCCCACAGTTCAGTTGTCCTGGCTTTCTTACTATGATGAGAGGATATAGGAACCACAGTAGAGTGGAAAGAACATCAGGTCTGAAATCAGAGGATATGTGTACAAATTCCACTTCTGGTGCATATAACCTGTGTGACTTTAAGCAAATGACTTAACCTTCCTGGGTCCAAGTTTCCTCATTTGTAAAATGAAGGGTGTTCCATTGTTTATAACTCTCTTACCCAGGTTTTCATTCCCTATCCACTACACCAATTACTCCCTTACTCATCCTCCATTCCCAACAAACTGTGAAAAGAGAGTAAATAAACTTAGCAATTGTCATCATACACAAAAATGCCCAAACCAGTGGGATAGAAAACGTATTGATGGAAAAAAACCCTAACAAAACAAGACCTCCAGCCTCCATACTAATGGATACATCTTCTGAGAGGTACTACTTGTTCCCAATCAAATGAACAGATTATGCAACAAGCTCATATAAATTCTGGCATTAAGTTTACTCATTCTTTTAAAACATTGAAAGCCATGGATGCATGCTCTACACAGGAAGAGGTAGCTAATTTTAGAGGACCTTTGGGCAGCCAATGACTAACACAGATCCCAGTGATGTCCCTAGGGAATGAAGGAAGGACTTCAGAGGTGGGGAAGGCATTACTCACTGGTGAGGGTGGCTCTAGTGGTAGGTCCGGAATTCTTAGGGGCCATCAGCTCATGGTACTGTTCACCCGCCAGGGTGCTGTATACCACTTTGTACTCCTGAACCTCAGCCTCACTGTTGTCCCATTCAAGTTCGAGGCTGGTTGCCGAACGGGAGCCCACCCGTAAGTTCTTGGGGGCATCGATCTCTGCAAAACAGCAAAACAACCATAGTAACATCATTTTATGAATTCATGGGGCTATGGCCTTTTGGCCACCTCTGAAGTTCTGTGTGTAATTTTGGGAACCTCTTTTCAGGAGGGATGTTGGCAGATTGGAATCAGCCTGGGGAAGGGCAGCCAAGATGGTGAGAGAACTCTGGACCATATTATACAGAAAAAGGAAGTGATGGCTAGCCTGTAAGGGAGGCTGGAGAGGGGATAGGATAGCTTTCTTTCAATATTTGATGGGTTACCACATGGAAGACAGTATAGGTTTGTTTTGTTGGATCTAGAGGAGAGAATCATGATTAATGGGTAGAAGTTGTAGACAGGCTGAAGAGACAGATTTTGGTTCTATACAAAGGAAAAAACAACAACGACAAAATGTCTTAACAATGAGAGCTCATCCAAAGTATCTATTTAGGCTGTCTTGGGAGGTAGTGTAAGGACCTCTTTCCCTGAAAGTCTTATAAGCTCCTTGAGGGCAGAGATTTTGTCTCTGTGCTTAGCATAGTGCCTACTATATGGTAGGTACTTGTTAAAAGTTTATTGATTGCTTGTTACCCATGTCATGGTCTAACAGTGAAAAGACTACCAGATTTGGGGTCTGAGAATGAGGTTTTGAGTCTTCGCTCCATCACTTGTTACTTAAGAACAAGACACTTAATCTTTTTGAAATTAATTTTCCTTTTCTTTAAAGGAGTGTTGGAAAAGATGACTTCTAAGCAAAGATGTGTTGATACCAGCTCTAATTCGTTCTTTCTTAATGTTTCAGTGTGGCCATTTATACTACAGAAACTGACAAACATATAAATTAGGACTTGACTTCTTATGTTGACTGGCAAAACATAAAAAAGTGATCAAGAGAATGTAATGCGGATTAAGCTAAAGTGTGTGGAGTGGTTTTGGCAAGCCCCAAACTCTTTGGTTGGTTTTGGTGGTTAAACAATCACCAACCTGCTCCTGCCTCTAGTATCCCCTTCCCACTTTAAATTGAGGATTCTATGATGTAGTAGAGGAGATACAGCTGTGAAGAGGTCATTTGGCCCAGATGATTTCTTAAGATCCCTTCATATCACATGAAATAATATGTGAAAATGCTTTGCAAACCTTCAAGTGCTATATAAATGCTAATTCTTATTCTAATATAGGAAGTCCTGGGGTTTGTGTTTGGTACCTTAAAGTGAAAAGCCTTGAAAAAATAATAACCTGATAGAATGGCTAAACGAACTGCCATAAGTGAATATAACGGAATATAACTATGTGGTAAGAAATGACAAGTATGATGAACACAGAGAAGCATTGAAAGACATGTCAACTGATGATAAGTGAAGTACTCAGAGTCAAGAGAATAATATACATAATGACAACAACGTAAATAGGTGGATTTATGAAGTGATCAGCCATTAGAGCAATTCAGAACCATGTTCAAAAGGCTATAAAACAGGACATGCTTTTCACCTAGCAATAGGACGGTTGGTTCTATATCCCAAAGAGATCAAAGAAAAATAAAAAGGGTCAAAAATATTTATAGCAGCTCTTTTTGTGGTGGCAAAGAAAAGGAAATTGAGGAGATGCCCATCAATTAGGAAATGGATGAATGAATGAATGAACATGTGGTATATGATTGTGATGGAATATCATTATGCTATGAGAAATGATGAGCGGGATGGTTTCAGAAAAACCTGGACAGACTTATATGGATGGATGCAAAGTGAAGTAAACACAACTAGTAGAACATTGTACACATATGATACAATAATCAACTGGGAATGACTTTGATGTTGTCAGCAATACAAAGATCCAAGACAACTCTGAAGGACTTGTGATGAAAAATGCTATTCACCTCCAGAGAAAGAACTAATGGAATTTGAATGAAGATCAAAGCATATTTTTTCAAACTTTATTTTTCTTGGGCGTTTTTTGTCTGTGTTTTCTCTCGCAACATGACTAGTATGGAAATATGTTTTTCATGACTGCACATGTATAACCTTTATTGAATTGTTTGCCTTCTCAGTGAGAGTGGAGGGGACAGAGGGTGGGAGAGAATTTGGAACTCAAAACTGTAAAAAACAAATGTTAACATTGCTTTTACATGTAAATGAAAGGTAAAATATTAAAAGAAAAAAGAACAGTGTGAAAGAACCACTTCAAAACAATCAAAAGTGAATGTTGAAAAATTAAAATGAATGCATATGCTCCAAAGAAGAGAAATGAGAGAAACCTCTTCCCTTTTTCTGTGCAAAGACGGGAAGTCCATGGAGGTGGTACTTATACTTGAGACTTTTTGGATGTGTTGATTGATTTTGCTGATTTTCTTTCTTCTTTTCTTTAAAAAAATTATTTATTATATGGAATGGCTCTTTAAAAGGGAGAAGAGGAAGGATAGTATGGAAAATTCTGAATAAATGAAAAACAAAAGATGTCAATAAAATTTATTTTGAAATTATGCTTCACAGGGAGAACTGGAGCCTCATTCTTTATAATGAAGGTAACTCCCATATGAGTGACCAAGGCAAAAATCATCACCATCATTTACAGTCTAGAGGGATCAGCTGTCATTGGATGAGGTGGCATTTGAATATTAATAATAATAATATGATTATGAATTTGGTGACAAAACAATACAATATACAAATTGTACAAGGCAATAGCAACCCTTATATAACACTTTTATGGTTTGCAAGATGCTTTACCCATATTTATTTATTTGATTCTCCCAACAACCCCATGAGTCAGGTTCTATGACAATCCACATTTTATGGATGAAACAGACAGGTCTTAGCTAAATGACTTGTTGAGGGTAACATAATGAGTAAGTGCCTGAGGCAGGATTTGAACTCAGGTGTTTTTGAGGTCACACACTGTGCTCTATCCACTATACCACCTAGCTTCCTTTAGTGCGAATCTCTCTTTCCTAGTCTTGCTCTGACTTTCTGTCTCTTTGTGTTTCTCTCCCTATATCTCCATCAATCTGTCTCTCACTGTCTCTATGTATCTGTCTGTATCTGTCTTTGTCTCTATCTCCCACACATACTCTCTCTCTCTCTCTCTCTCTCTCTCTCTCTCTCATACACACACACACACACACACACACACACACACACACACACACACACACACACACACACACACACACTTATGGTCCTGATAGAGTCAATGTTACTCCTAGAAACCAAAGCCTCTGTTTTAACCACCTACCCAGTTGGTGTCCTCAGGCCCTCTAAAGCATCACCTGGGAAAGCACTCTGACTAATCTGAATTTAAATGGAACGATGAAATGACTGAGAGCTCTTGGCCTTTACCTCTTCTTAACATGACTGGCTCCTGCTAACTAACTAGAGGCCTTGTGATGCTGCTTGTCCACAGAATGGCTCCTCGCCTCACTGTCCTGCCCTTCCTCTCCACATGACCCCCTCCAGGAGTGGGAGAATGGCCTTGCAGAGGGAATGAAGCAGCAGATGCTTAACAGCTGCCAGTCTGCAGTATAACTGGCAACAGAAAACCATGCTGTGTTGAATGGAGGCTGCCGCAAGAGTTTCTAGGTGGCAGAATGTAATTGCTCTTGATTGGAATTTGCCTGGGCCACCAGCCAATCTCATCCCCATCTTTTCAGGCTAAACATCAAGAGTTTTCTTTTATATGTGACTGCTTGGTGGAGAGCTCTCTCCTGCTTTATTGCTTCTCCAATCCCTTATCTGAGAACAGCACCAGAAAAGCCTCCTTCCAAGCAAATGTGATCTTGCAATAAAGAAATGAGCATGACACTTGCGTTGCCCATATGGGGCAAGGCAGGTGGGAGGCAAGACCAACACTGGAGAATCAGAGAGGAACTGTCATTCACAGGATTATAGATTTAGAGGTAGAAGGGACTTTAGAGGCTGTCTTCCTCATCTCCTCTCCCTGTTTATAAGATGAGGAAAGAGCTAAGATGAGGCCCAGAGAGATAAAATTATCTGTCCAGGAAGTAAGGATATCAGAGCAGGTTCTCCAACTCCAAATTCAGCATTTTGGATTCTGTTCTCTAGACACCATTCTTAAAATGGGTCTTGGGCAATGGGATGTAGAGGGGAAGGAGGAAGGGGGAAGATCAATGGGAAGAAATTTAGTGCTTTGTATCTAGCAAACATAGCTAAGTCTTGGGTTCTCCATCCTCTACTGGGACTGCCTGGCATATTCAGAAAATATTTCAAAGTTACTAAAAGATTCATCTACATGATGAATGACTCCACCAATCCATGGGGCAATGCCTGTACATCCAAGTGATAGTTTTAGTGAGTTCTGCCCTTGTTAAGCTAACTTTTTGCCAATGAGCCTCTCCAAACACAGGCTTAGCCCGGGAAGACAGGTACTCAGTTTACTGTCATATCTAAAATCCCTCCAGCTTGGTAGAGCCTGAGATGGCTCACTCTCTGCTGGCATAGTCCCCCAGAACTCATGATCCTCCTAGTACCATGACTCATCAGAACAGGATTCCAGCAGAGGTCATAGGATCATAGATTTTGATCTAGAACTCACCATAGAGGCCATTAAGTCTCCCTGTATAGATGAAGAAATAGACATATAGACTTGGCCCAAGTCATAGAGCTATTAAGTTTCTGAGGCAGGATTTGAACTGACATGTTCCTAACTCCAAGTCTACCAACAAGTCCAAGTGCAACAGCACCCTATCTACTAAAATCTATCTACTCTCCTTTCTAAGAAGAGATAAATCCAGCTAGGTTTTTTTTTTGGTTGGTTTTTTTTAAATTCAATTCAATATCATGGCACTTGATGGTAGTGTGGATCTAGCTTAGAGACACTGAGATGAACAGTGACATGTCAAAATCTTGCAATTTTAGGATTCAGGGCTCCTTGCCCCCCGAGTTGGACCAGAGGACCTCTCCTTAATTTGTATACCTATTTTATATGCCTATGTACCCACGGTCATGTAGAAATTTCTCAGGCAAAAAGGAGTCAGAAGTGGAAAAATTTTAAGAAGTCCTGTTCCATAGGAAGACTTACTTATACAACCTCTTTTAATTCTAGTGTCTTCCCTTTATTATTTCCTGTTAATCCTGTGAATAACATATTTGTACATATTTGTTTGCATGTTATCCCTCCCATTGGGTTGTAAAACCCCTGATGACAAGGATTATCTTTGGCCTCTTTTTTTATCACCAGCACTTAACACAGTTCCTGGCATACAGTAGGTACTTCATATCCATTGACTGGCACTGAATTTGTAGGATCTGGATTCATATTGTGCCTCTGATGCTTTCTACCCATGTATTCTTGGGCAAATCATTTAATCTCCCTGTACAATGAGGGGTTTGTCCTAGATACCCAGTGCAGTTCCTTCTGTCTCTAGATCCGTTGTTCTGTCATCCATCTTATTTTCCTTTCTTCAAGATCAAACCTTTACCTGTACTTCAGGAAAGATCTGATCATTTATTTATTATTTTTTCAGGTGGTGTGGTTCTCCAAGCAGTTCTGCTTTCCTTTCTCCCTCAATTTTCCTCCCCATCTATTGCCATACCTGTTGTGAAGTGAGTGATGGTGGAAGTACTCTCATTGGTCCCTCTAATGGCGCTGACAGACACTTCATAGTGGGAGCCAGGTCTCAAGGCTTGCACAGAATATTGACTCAGTGGAGGCTGCAGCCTGAAGGTAGTCCTACCACCCTCTCCATCGACTAGCCCATATTTCAGGAGAATGAAGTCAACTTTGGCTCGAGGTGGGGTCCACTCCACGAAGGCCACAGTGTCTGAGACATCTCGAACTAAGATCTGTGTGGGTCCATCAATGACTAGGTGAGAAACAAAATGATGGAATGAAAATGGATGGGGAGTATACTTTTGATAAAAGATCATTACTGGCATAGCACCTTCATAACAGTTCTCTCTTAGCATCCTCATGCTGCCTATGAGGTAGGTAGAATGAAGGCAGGTGTTATTCCCTATACTTTACGGATGGGGAAAGGAAGGCCCAGGGAGGGTGAGGTGGCATCCTTGAGATCTTCCAGTGAGACAATGATTAGTGTAGAACTCAGCTTTCTCTAAGCCTAGTTTTTTTTTTCAATTGGATTGTGATACTTATATTCATAGCATCATAGAACATGAGTTGGAAGGAGTTGTAGAGATTAAGTCCAATGCCCTCATTTTACAGAGGAGGAACTGAATCTAAGAAAGGTCAAATAACTTGCCCAGGGTCACACAAATAGTCAGTGTCTTGAGCAAGATTTTAACCCAAGTCTTCCTGACTTTGATTCTAGCTCTCTATACAGTTGCTTTGGATATACTGGCCCTTGGAAGGAAAGGGCATCTGTTACCTTGAGCTAGCCAATTATATCTCTGCCTAGCAGTAAAGACAAAAGACCATGCAATATCCACACCTGTTTGGACTTTTGCCTACCTCTCATCATCTCCAAGAGCCTTGAGCCTATGAAGCAGCTAGCCCAATCCAAACATTCATGATTTTCAGACTGGCTGCCCAGGGGAACTTTAGCTCTGACCAGTAAATATCCCTGCTCAGCTGCATGAGCCACACAGCAGTCATGATGACTTAAAGCAGGAAGAAGGCAACAGACTATGATAGATCTTTGCATTAGTTGACATGAAACATGCCCCGCTGGAAAATGGCAGCCAACGAAAGAGGTCCTTCTCCATAACACTTTACCTCTCCAAAGGCAGCTCTGGACTATCTCTGTTTTCCACTTGTTTGAGCATGTTATTGTACCAAAAAGACATTACTGCTGTAATGTAAAATACTGCCTTTTCTAAGTCCCTGGATTTCACTCTGCATATGTAGGGCCATACCAAGACTCCTGAAGTGCATCTGGACCATGCCAGGTTTGGGAGAACACATCTTGATATAGAATTACCCTAAAATAACCAATTAGTTCCATATTAGCCCTAGTCATCCAGATCCAGGGATTCTGCTCTGGTCAGAATGAGGTGTGTGTGTGTGTGTGTGTGTGTGTGTGTGTGTGTGTGTGTGTGTGTGTGTGTGTTGCAGGAGGTGTGGGGGGGAGGGTAGTAGGGTAGGAAGGGTAGTGGGAAGAAAAGAGACTAGCATTTTCTAATCAATCTGAGATTTATTGTTTGGCCTGCCCTAGGCTAGTTCAGAAGTAGACTGATTTACTTAGGTTGGCTACAGAATGAAATGTATCCTATAAGCAGGGGTGTGTTAGAGCCAAATCCAATGGGGCTCAGGAGAGCAGATTGCTAAATTTTCAGTGTTAGCATTTAGACGTCTGAAATCAGCAAATGCCATAAAGCAGGGTTTGATTTATTTTTTGTTGATAGTTTAAATTTAAGAAACTGATGGACAAAATATTAAGAATACAGATTAAACTCAAAAGTATATCATGCATACACTTTTTTTTCAGAGCGCTGGTAAATATTTACTAGCACACCCCTTCCAGATGGACGCATATCTAGCATCCTCCTGAAGTGAGTCCCTTAGCGTCAAGTAGGTTAAGTTTTGGGGACCCTCTGAGGCTGGGTTTGACCTGTGCTCTAAGGTTTGAGACAAATTCTCCAGTGGTTTTAGCTACCATCAACTGGAATGGAAATTGTCAACTTGTTTTGGTGTCCCCTGAAGTGAGACTCCATTGACATGTAGGTTATTTTTTTTCCCCTTAATATCACATTTATCTCTAGCTCTGGAAGCAAGAGATCTAGGTTTTCTTCCCACATGTGCTATGTCAAGTACTTTGCAACCCTTGAAAAGTTATATGAATGTCATGCCACCACTGGTACTACTTTGAGCTACTTTGCCCCCTTTTGCCTCATTTTCTCCACTTATGAAATGGGAGTTGGGGGAGAAATCCATACTGGTCACCAATCTGCCTTACAGAGAATGATCATAGGGTTATAACTTTAGATGCAGAAGGGACCTTAGAGGTCATTCAGTCCAACCCCCTCATTTTATAGATGAGAAAACAAACTCCTGGAGTTTAAGTGATTTGCTCCTGGTCACACAAGTAGCAAGTACGGGAAGGAAGATCTGAACCCAGGTCCTTTGTCTTCAGAGCTCATACTCTATCTACTGTGATATGAGTTTTAAAATAACAGTAAACATGAGATCCTTGAAGAAAAAAATGGTAGCATAAAGATTTAAATTATTACATGAGACTTTTGTCCTTCAACCCCTTAAATCCACAAAACCTTATTTTAACAACTAACCTTATTAGAATGAGATCATGTTGCACAGAGAGCTCTCTCAGCAGGTGGTCTTGTCATTTGCATTCATGGAATGGTTTGTATTGAAAAAAGCCTGCCTGAATGTCTGATAACAGTTCAGTGCTTTGCAGGGGGTGCTTGGTACAGGTTAGACCGTGGCAGAGAGAAACATTAAAAAAAATTTCTAAAGGCACCAGGCCAGGTTGGTTAGGAGTTGGCTACCTCTTCAGTAGGTACCCCTCAGATCCTGACCTTGGGGGGGGGCCATCCTTAAGTGAACTTGACCTGGTCTCTTTGCATTGATGTCACACAGCAAACCAGGAAAAATAAACTGATCTTCAACTTGACCTCATGTCTCCCACTGAATTCTCAGAAAGGAATCTTGTACAGATAATTCCTTCCTCCCATTTCCTCACTTCTTTCCTTCCTTCTTTCTCTTTCTTTCTTCCTTCCTTCCTCCCTTCCTTCCTTCCTTCCTTCCTTCCTTCCTTCCTTCCTTTTTCTCCCTCCCTTCCTTTCTTCTTTCCTTCCTTCTTTCCTTACTCTCCCTTTCTTTCTCTTCCTTCTTTCCTTCTCTCTTTTTTCCTCCCTACTCTCCTTCTCTCTTTCTTCCTTTCTTTTTTCCTTTCTCTCTTGCAGTGACTTTCAATTTAGCCAAATATAAAATGACCAGAAATAGCCATTTAAAAAATAATTTTAGGGGACTTCTAAACCAAGTACAGCTAAAGAATTTTCATGAAAGTGGTCTAGGAATAAGACCAAGACAAGATTTGGCCCCATTCTCTAAGGTCTTAAAACTCCTTTAAAGAAAGGATCTACATGACTCTAATGTATTTAGCTATTTTATATCTTCTCAGTCACTCATTAAGCATTTATTAAGTACCTATTATATGCAAGGCTCTATGGTAAGCACTGGGTATGGAAACAAAAAAAGAAAAAAGTCAGTCTCTGCTCTTGGACTCACAGTCTAATGGAGAGAAACAGCTTGTGAAAACTAGGTGTAAACCACACATACATACAATATGCATGTATGTGTGTATATATATATGTGTGTATGTATATATGTATATATACATGTGCATATATTTGTAATACATATGTGTGCATTTATGTGTATACACACATACATACATACATATATATATATATGATAAACAGGAAAAAATCAACAGAAGAAGGGCACTAGAATTTAGCGGGATCATGGAAGTCTTCTTGTAGAAGGTTTGACTTTAGCTGGGACTTGAAGGAAAATTCTTCCCATTAGACTATACTGTCTTTGAGAGCAGGGTATATCTTTTGGTTTCTTTATATGTCTGATGCTTGATACAATGACTGGCACTTAGTAGGTGCTTAATAATTCTCTTTGTTGTTCTTGTTCTTTGGTCTACAGTCTTCTTCAACTCCTAAAGCATTTTTTGTGCTAAACATCAGGGAGGACTTTAAGGCTGTGAAGTATTAGCTAAGAATTACATATAAATGTTACCATAGTGGGTTGTAAAACTAAGTTCAGCTACGTCAGGTGTGCCTTAGGTAAAGGCATAATAAGCCATTCTGCTTGTGCAGATAGTAGACTCTGGGACTTGGTTCTCAAGACAAAGACCCTGATTTACTAGAGCTCATGGATAGACACTTGGAAAGACTCCAATGCTGGGGAAGTGGGATGTTGGTGGGAAACAGTGGAGCCACAAACAAATTGACTTGTAGGATAGATTGGTTATAGGTCAGGAAGAACGACCAACTTAGATCTTCCTATTTTAACTGATTGCTGCTAATAAGGTTCTAAGTTCAGTTGTTAATAGAACAGGACAAATACCACAAATGGCCATTGGGCAAAACTCACATTGCCCCAATCTTGTAATGTGTCTGTTTCTAGGGTCTCAACCATGGAATGGATTAGATTTCTTGGGTGTTGGGATTTTCCCTAGATTCTCTTTGGACTAGAAAAACCCTGGACTAAGTCTGAATGTCAAATTCAGGACCCAAAAATTCTTTGATTTGGAACTATGTTGTAAGGGTTACCCACTAAGCTACACAATTGGTCTTAGGTCATTGTATATTCCAGTTAGTTGTTGCTCTAAGGGTAAGGAAGTAGGCATCAATTTGGAAAATGGAGCTAGTTCAATAGTTTAAACTCCTTTGGTTTTTGGGGCTGAGGAATGTGCACAACTAATATTTCATGAGTGTTTGAAAAAGTCTTTTATGCTGGAGGCAGAAAGTCTGGATTTTATTCTATTTTCTGCTTCTAACTGGACAAGCTGTTTAATCTCTGTGTCAGTTTTCCTTATCTATAAAATGGGGCCAAAACGGTTACTATCAAAGTATGTTTTTAACCCTTAGATAATTTTGGCTATTAATACACACATGGTAAATGTCTTTTTCCCTCCCAACATGAAAGTTACACTTATCAAGTGGGAAAAGAGTCACTTAAAGAGAAATAGGCAACCTATCTACCTACCTAACTCTGCCAATATAACAAATGAGGATGGAATGAACCTATCCTAGTGAGAGAATAATGTCACCTCATCTCTACCATCAACTAAGTCCCCACTGAGCTAGTTCTAATAGTGCCTTGTTCAATTTGACTCCATGTTCCATTTCCTCTTTTTCTAAAGGGGTCAAGTAGTAAGCGAGTAAGTTCTTTGATGACTGAGAACAGAAGCAGGAAATATTGGAAAGGAATCTTTTTATCTCCTAGTTTTCAACCTGTTATTTGGGAGTCTAGTTAACAAGTCAGGGAAGGAGTCTGGCCCTTACTTTTTCATTTGCTTATTTATTTATTTTTGACAGGACCCGTGATTTCACTCAAAGAGGTAGCTTCCCATGAGGAAACTATTACTGCACTTGGGAAATTCCTCTGCTTCCTATAGGTTTAGAGAGTTGTATGTAGCACTGAAAAATTGTGACCGTTAGAGAGAGGACTTGAACCCAGATTTTCTTGCTTTTGACCCTTGGGTACTCTTTATACTCAATCTATAACCTTCCTTAGTCTCTGTAAAATTTCACCAGAGTTCTTTGGGAAGGCAATAGGTTCCTATTATAAACAGAATAGTCAGCATTGAGATTCCTAGGGTCAGCTCCTAGGCCAGAGGGGTAAGTCAGAGTGCAGGAATAACTTACGAGTTGAGATGCTGGCTGATGTTGGGGGGCTTCGTGCTTGATCTTTGAGAGCCACCACATTAACAATGTACTCCTCCCCTGGCTTTAGGCCTGTCTGGTTGAAGGATGTGACATCACTAGGGAGTTGGGCAATCACTCCCCCTTCGTTGTTCTGGGAGATTCAAGAAGGAAAGAAAAAGAAACATCACTGGGAGAGAAGGTTTGTATGAGTTCAGCATATGCTAGACCAATGTCTGACAATCTCCAACCTAGTCATGTAGATAGTCATGTGCCTAGAGCCACTACCAATTCCCATCAGGCTTAAGAGTGATACAAAATGACTATATAGCTTGTTTGAAGTTTTAATAAATGAACTGCCAATTAAAAAAATATTTCTTTGCCTCTTCATGAATTAGTTGAGTTTGTCAATGGAAATTAGTCATCATGTGATATAGAATGAACTTTGTCTCAGACAAAATGGTGATGTTGGGTAGCATTCATCAGGTTTTGCTGGCAATCTATCCTTAATCCTGAAGAACATGACCTTGGCTATTTAGAGGAGATAGTTCTGTGTGTGTGTGTGTGTGTGTGTGTGTGTCTAAACATCTATACAAACATACAAGCATATTTAAAAGTAGGAAAGACATTCACATTTTTTATATAGTCAGGAACTATTATTTTGCTCTATCTGGCTTTTCTCTTGGAGTTCAATCAGATGTGAATCTATCAATGTCTTGTTTCTCCTTCAGTCAGATGAGTTAGAGCTTAGTGACATGATTTACTCCAATGTGCTAATACAAAATGGGAGCAGAGTAAGAACAAAGATTAAAATAGAGGGGAAAGAGAGGAGAACAGATAGAAGAGGCAAAAAAGAATGTATGGGGCTGGATTTTCTCCTCTTTGTCCAAGAGGTGTTTCCTATATACTTTGCTAGATTGTCCTCTCTGTTCCCCTTTTCTCCATTTATCAGTCTATCCTTTTTAGTGTTTGGTGGCAGCAGAGAAGTGCTAATGCTAACCTACTAACACAGCTTAAGCTTCTAAAATTGTGCCTCTCAAGCTGTCTGGACTCAGACAATGTCATTTTTAATGGAGAGCGTACTTGCGGCTCAGAGTCTCATCGTCAGATACAGTATCCGTTAGGGTTCTCTTTGTATTGCACCTTGTCTGCTGAGATGGTTGCATGGGAAGGCACTGAGACCCAGAACTGCATGTGTTTTCAGGCTCCCAGTACCAGAGGAACATGTGAACCTCCATGGAGCCCCATGGGCTTTCTCTTTCCACAGCTCAGAAGTTAATTAAATGAAGGCTCACTCTGGGGAAAAATCAGTCCCTCAGGGTTTATGCACCAAGATTCATTCACAACTTTCTGGGGATCCACACACGGACATCTTCACAAAATGCTCATGCTGACTTGTAATAATATTACATTATTTTCTCCCGTCCAACTCACATCACTCTGTATCAGCTCAATCAGCCTGCACACATACACTCACTCATCATTCCATGCTCCATTCTCAACACCCCTGGCTATGCAAAACTAGAGGCTGAGTCTTGCATTGCCATGGCAAACTCTTATCACCAGAACCTTCCACACACATTTGGCTTCTTTTCAAGCCAGTTATCCCCAGAACTGAATGCAGAGAATACCCCAGATGCAACTTTAGAGAACTACTCTTAAAAAGTTTATGTGACTTAACTCTTCCAAGGAGAAAATAAAAGGGTTACCATGTGAATGATAAAATGTTTATTCTTTAAGGACACTGGATCCTGCCTTGATCTAACGCTTTTGTTTAGGGGTGGGCATGGAGGAAGCCAGCACAGAATTTTGTCTCTGTGTAGCTGTAGGGTGATATGATTTCCCTCTCTTTGCAAAAGACCATTTCCTCACATTCTTCTATAGGGATGGCATGCAGCCAAGTTGCATGGTGCTTTTTTTCCTTTTTAATTCCTTAATTTTTTTGTTGATTATCTTTTGTTTTCAAAATTCACTCCATTTCCAATATGCCTCTCTCTCCCTTTTTCACCCATTAAGCTAACTCTTGTACAGAAGAATAAGAGAGAAAAAAAGGGAAAAAAGCAATCTGGCAAAATCAGTCAACACATCTAATAACATTCAATATTGTGCTCTCATAGTATCCCACTTCTGCAAAGAAGGGGGAAGGTGGATTTTCCCAACTTTCATCTAGGGTCAATATTTGTCACTATAGTTATACAAATACATTCCTTTAAAATTCATTTCTCATAAAATAAAATTTCATAATAAATTAATCATTGGTCATGATATAAACATGCCATCAACCCACCTTAGAGAGAGGCAGTATGGCCCAATGGAAAGAACACTGAACTAGAAGTCAGGAGATTTGAGTTCTTGTCTTAGCACTGACACTAACTAGCTGTGTGACAGTCCCTTACCTTCTCTGGGTTTCAGTTTTCAGGTCTGTAAAAATGAGGGAGTTAATGTACTAGGTGGTCTCTAGGGTTCTTTCTGACTCTAAAATTCTATGATTCTAAGTTTCAAAGGCACTCAAAGCTGAAATCAGGAAACTTTTGACTAGAATGTACAATTACTCATTAGAAATAGCTCTTGAGTCAAAAAGGCAGGAAGATACAGTAATTTGTTTGCAAATACTCCCCAATTTGGACAGAGGAAGAGGAGAAAGGGGATATGATTGACGTTTATAAAAACTATAATGGATGACATCATTCTCTGAAGGTTAGGCCTATAACCTTAACCTAGACTATAACTCTAGATAGGCTGACAGGTGGAGAGGCTACCCTATTCATTGGAAATCTTCAAGAAAAGACTATGTGATCATTTTTTTGGAATGGAGTGCAGGACATTATTTGGGAGCACAGAGAACCTAGATGACTGCTAGAGTACCTTCTAAATCTAAAATTCTATGATCCCAAAATTTTTTGCAAAACATGCAGAACTAGAGGACAACTCTTGGAGATTATTAAAAGAACTATTTCATCCAGTAGGCAGTAAACTTATGGAACTCATTACCTTCAGAAGTACAGGTAGAAAATATAAAAAAAGTTCAAGAAGAGTTTATCTAAATTCATGATAGAGTTCTAATGAGCTATTAAGGAAGCCAGAGTTGTTAGGGCTGTAACCTTTAGAGAATGATGCCATGGAAAATGTTTCCACAAAGTATCCCTTAGTATTACTGGTACATGTAGAATACAGCACAGCCAGATGGGACAGGAGTCTGACTGAATCTAGCCTTTCTTGCCCCCCTCCCAAAAGAAGAGAGCCATCTTAAGGAACGGTTTTGCTTTTTTGAATGGCTGCACCTACTAAATCCTGAAACTGTTGAGAGAAGCAGCAGCTCTGTTGAATGTCTTCAGTTTTACTTTCATCCTCAGGTTGATCATATGTATTAATTTCAGGCAATTGACCAGTGGGACAAGTTTAAATCTGGTCCCCTGTGCAAACAAATAGGCTCCTCTTCCAGTTCACTATTTCTAGAGATGACCTTGTGGTCTCCTTCATCTTGCAGAGGGGGCTATTTACCAACAACTCATCTTTAGTATTTTGAGGACTGCAAAATTTTTTCCCCATACCAATACTACTTAGAGGGTAGTAAAGCAATTATTACCATTTTACAGAAATGGAAACTGAGGCTCAGAGAGGCTAAATGCCTTTCCAAAAAGGAAACACAAATACTTAGTGGCAGAACTGGGACAAGAGTCCAAGTTTCCTGGATCCAAGTCCAATGTTTCTTCCACAAAAACATCCTGACTGGATGTAAATGTATAATTAGCACCATATTTTATTCAACCAAGAGAAATGCAGCTTGGCATGTTAGAAATGCCTCTGGAAAAGGAAGAAGGGATATAAATTCTACTCCTGGTTCTGCTGTTAGCTAGCTATGCTAACTTTCAGCCTCTCCGGGTTTTATCACCTTTAGGCAGCAACTTCTTCTATACAACTGACCCAATTCCAGGTGGAGATTAGCTCGAGGATGTAGGGCATGAAGCAGTGTAACCAAGTGGTTGTTACCTTTGGGATGAAGCTGATCTCCCACCCATCGAAGGAGAAGGAGAAGGGCTCCCACTGCACCTCCACGGTGGTCTCTGTGATAGTCTTGAACTGCAGCCCTTGAGGGGTGGAGAGATCTGGAATACAGCAATGTGGGTGATGGTTTCATGGGTAACCCCGATGAGCCCATGGATCAGCCACAGAGCATTAACTTCAGCTTCTCAGCAGACTGCCCTCTACCCCATACATCCCACAGAATGTGCAGAGAAATCTATACACAGAGAATCTATACACTCAGTGAAAAGCCTCTTCCTCATCGTGGACTTTGGTCTTAGCTTAATTAACATATAAATAATTGAATAGATTCCCTAACAAATGATTTTCCTATACTTCCTATTATAAAATGGTTCAGTTGCTCAAGAAAAAGGTCCCACTTAACCCCTCTTCCAGCTGTTGTCTTTGTTTTTATGTAGTGCCTTTTCGCAAAGAAGCCCCAAATGCTTTCCCAAAGTCTTCTTTGGAGCCTTCCTCATATGCCCAGGAGGCACAGATGGAACAAGTGTGTGTCCCCATGGTGTGCACAGGATTATTGAGGTGAGTTGGCCAAAGGTACAGAGGTAAACCAGCAACCCAGGCAAGACTGGGTGATTTCTTTTTCATGAAATAGTATGCTTTTCACCACTAACAATGAGTATTTTGTTTTGTTCAGAAGAGTGAGACAAGGAGGTAGGATATTCCAGTGCTTTAAGTAACAGCCAGCTTCTGCGGGGGAAAATGTAAACATTAAAACTAAAATTAAGAATATTTTTAAAAAGTTCGTTTTATCTCTCCTTGTCCAGTGTTCTCCTTCCTCACCTCATGTTCTTTCCCTCCCTCATGAATTCTTTATCTTCATTCTTCCTCTTTTCTGTTTTTTTTTTCTTCTTGACCTCTAGCATTTTTTCCCCTTGTATCTCTCAATCTTTCTTCAGCTTCCCTCTGGCTTCTCTTCTGTACCTTCCTCCAACTTTCTGTGCTTAACCCAGGTGACAATGTATTTTTTAGAATGGTATTCCAATTACCCATTCTGACCTGTGGCAGCCCCTACTTGGCTATGTTCTCCAGGGTGCTTGCCCCCATTTTGGCTATTGTCTCCTGGGATATTCCCTTAGGAGAACTAACAGCATCTTCCTCTCTCTGTTTGGGTTCCTTCTCTTGCAGCATGCCTGAGAAGGAGCCTGGTTGGTTCTTAACCCTTGGAAAGCTTGTCAGTGGAGATTATATGATTTTGCCTTTGTCACCTGGGAGCACGCTTAAGGGGATGCCCTGAGTTGGCATAACAAACCCTGGGAAGGATGGAGACTTCATTGCTTTATACACGAATAAATCAGAGAGGAGACATTTGGGAGTCCTGCCAGGGTATCCAGAGTGGTGAGTCATCCATGAGCAAGGTGGGAAAAACAGCAGATGGTAACCTACCTTTGTAATGTTATCATGCAGGAGATTTTAAGCTGGTTCTTGGGCACCAGAGGAATTAGTAAAAGGTCAAATACAAACAAAGATAATTATAGACAGATGTACACATAAAGTCAGCTTCCATCTGGGGGCGTCCTCTATTGTAACACTGAAGGTTATTAGTCACCCAAATGAATTATTGAATCTGTTCGTGAACTCTGGCAGGCGTGATTTTTTTCTCCTATCTGGATGGCTCGGTTTTTAGTCCTTTCTGAAGCGAGGGGGAACAGGTAACATTTCCAATTCTACTTGACCTCATAGAACTGAACCAGGAGTAATGGGGGGAAGATGAAGAGAAGCAGTTATAAGTTCGATGTAGATAACACTTTGTAATCACTAGAACTACACAAAAGGGAAATAAGCTGCCTTGAAAGTTGGCCTCAGGTTAAGCCTTGATGACCACTTTTCTGGTGAGTTTTATAGAGGGGATCTTGTAAAGGTATAAGTTCAGCTGTGGGGTTGACTTGTAGGGGTCCCTTCCCCTGTTGAGATTCTGTACTTCTAAGAAGTCTTTCCCCTCTGCCTAGCCAAAATGTTCATATCCTTCAAATTCTAATTCAGATACTGCTTCCTGCATGAAACCTTCCATCATTACTTGATTCCGCCTTTTTATTTTTTTTCTGGACTCGTATTGTATTTATAAAATATAATAATGTATGGAGTATTTAACTATATACTTCCTTTTTTTCCCCTATTACTGTTTCATATTTCTGGGAAGAAGGTGAGCTCCTGAGAGCAAGGACTACCTCCCTTTTTTTCTTAGTATCTTTAGCACTCAACACAACGTCTGGTGCATTGTGGGTGATTAATAAATGCTTGTTGGTTGAATGATTAATTAATATTACCTTTTTTCTCTAATCCTCATGTGGCTTATACTTATATCTCTTTCAGTGCCTCACAGTTCTGGGAACATAATGGGGACCCCCAAAGGAAGAGGAAAGGAGGGGAGGGAATGAGCATTTATCAAGTGCCTACTATGCGCAGGCACTGGTCTAAGGTCTCTACAAACATATCTTCTTTGATCCTCACAACATTCCTGAGAGGCAGGTGCTATTAGTATTCCCACTTTACAGTTGAGGAAACTGAGGTAGACCAGGGTAAGTTTCTAACCCAGTATCCCAGAGCTAGTAAGTGCCTAAGGATTTGAACTTGGGTCTTCATGACTCCAGGCCCATAGCTCTAATCACTGTGCCACCAGCTGCCTAATTAAATCCTTAGGATGCTCTTATAACTGACCTGCAAATCTCCATCCAGCACCATAGGAACCTCTTGAAGTTAAGGATTATATTTCATTTTGTCTTTGAAGCCTTGGATCCTGACACAGGGCCTTGTACACAGCTGACGCTAAATACATGTTTACTGAATTGCATTGAATTGTTGGGGAATATCTGAGTGATGCCTGTCATCTAGTTTTATTTTTCTGCTGCCATGATGCTGAATGTCTCTGGAAAAAAATACAAATTTTAGCTTTCTTCACCTTCTCCCACTTGAGCCTCCTACCCCTTCCAACCACTAAGTCATTTCTTTCTCTGCCAGTTCATGGCCAAGTGAGTTCTCTTCCTCATTATTCACTCTTTCTCAGCCCTTTGTAATGTGACTCTCCTCTTTCCCAGTCATTTAAAATCTCTCTTTCAAAGGTCACTAGTGAACTAACAATTGCCAAATCCAAAGACCTTTTGCAGTTACAGAGTGATAAAATGATATAATATCAGAGTTGAAAGGGACCTAAGACATCCCCTAGATTAGAGGCATCAAACACTCAGGCCATGGGCCATATCTGGCCCACAGCATTCCTTAATGTATTCTGAACAAGACTTTGGGAAGTATTTAGCAAAATAAATAAAAATATAATGAAACAGATCAAATTACTATATGGTTTTCTGAGTCACAATGTGGCCTGCAGGGATCTGAAGGTACAATTCATTGGCCCACATTTCTATTTGAATTTGACACCACTGATCTAAAAATTACCTTTCCCTTTACAGATGAGGAAACAGAAGCCTAGAGACATGAAGTAATTTCATGGTTACAGTTAGTGGTGAGGCTGGCTCTTGAGGACTTTCTATCCTTTTGCCCTCTCTGCAACATTGAGCGTCATTGTCTACCCCACTCCTAATGGACTCTCTCTTCTCTTTTGGTCTCAGAGACACCATCACCTTTTACTTTTCCTCCTACATATTTAATCTGTCCATTAGATCTCCATCCTCTAACTGATTCCTTAAGGTGAATGTTCCTTAAAGGTCTGTCCTTCACCTTTACTCCCTAGTTCTTCTTCAGCAATTTCATTCATTCTCACACATTCAGATACTACCTCAGTTCAGACACCTCTCCAATATCTTTTGGGCTGAACTTTCTTCTGAGCATCAGACCTACATTTCCACCTGCCAACAGGATCCCTCTATCTGGTTGTCCCACAGGAATTTCAAATGTATCATGACCTGAATCAATCTTATTACTTTCCCTTTTAGTTTTTCCTCTTTATAACTGACTTCACTATTCCTTCCTGTGGAAATGCTAGTCCTCCAGACTCCTGTGTTTGAAACTTTGGAGTTACTTCTGATTCTTCCCTTTCTCTCACTTCACATATACAATCAACTACTAAGTCTTATCGATCCCCACTTCTGTAATATCTATTACATACAAGCCATGTTCTCTATTTACTGGCTGTGCTCATACAGGTCCCCATTACCACCTGTCTGAGCTAGTGAAAAAACTTCCTAATCAGTATTCATTCTCTCTCTCTCTCTCTCTCTCTCTCTCTCTCTCTCTCTCTCTCTCTCTCTCTCTCTCTCTCTCTCTCTCTCTCTCTCCATCTTTCTGTCTCTCCGTCTCTTTCTGTCTCTCTCTGTGTCTGTCTCTGTCTGTCTGTATCTCTCTCCGTCTCTCTGAACTTTCTGTCTCTGAACTTTCTCTCTCTGTCTCTTCTCTCTTTGTGTCAATCTCTCTCTGTCTGTGTGTCTCTTTTCTCTCTCTCTCTTTTTCTTCTCTTCTCCCTTTCTCTCTCTGTCTTTTTTCCCTCCTCTCCCCCTCTTAATCTATTTTCTGTCTCTCTGTCTCTCCTCTCAATATCTATCCTTCTTGTCACTTCTATAATAATTTTCTCAGTGATCTGGACACATCTCTTTCTGTGCTAAAATAAATCTCCAATGGCTCCTTATTGCTTACTGAGTCAAGCTCAAACGTCTTTGACTAGTTCCCTACAATCAAGAAACACTTTATCTTTCCAGTCTTATTTCATACTATTCCTTTCCATTACACAGTGGGTAAAATGGACTTTCTGCTCCCTGAGCATAGATACTCTGAACTTTCTTGCCTGTACCTTTCTTTGAGTTGTTCCTGATTCCCAGAATGCCCTCTTCCACTTTTTAAAACCCCTCCTCAAACATTTTGCACTCTTCCTCATCACTTCACATGCCATAATGTGTCATATCTTTACTGATGCTTGTATTCTCTACTAGACCATTGATTACATGAGGATAAGTGCAGGGATCACTTCTTTTTCACCCCCCTAGTAAACTCTACCTTCATCTAGCATAGTCTTCTGTATACAGTAAGTACTTAGTAAATATCTGTTGAGTGCATAAAAGACAAAATGTTTGTTGATGGCTAAAGCACCTTTCAATTCTTGGATTCCATGTTTTAAGCAGATAGACTGATTTTGGAAATCGCCTTAAATACTTTTATGTTAATGCAGCTTTGTAAAGATTAATCTTCTCTTCCGGAAACTTCTCCCCTCAGAAGGGGAATAGTTTCAAGTATCCATGCAGAATGAGGAGAAAAGATTTCTAATCTCTAGCCCACCTCTCCAGTCACACTACTAAAAACAAATATCAGGGAAGAATCAGCACAGTCCTTGCTCCCTGCTTCCCTTTCCTGTCTCTCTAATTGCCATCACAACAAATTCTACTCTCTTGAGCTTCCTTCCATCCATCTAAATTGTACCATAGAAATTGTTGCCATCGTTGATTGAACTCTAAGTTATTCTACTTCCTTTCTTAAGGATTTTAACTATTAGTTCAGTCTTCTTCTCTATTGTCCTTTTCTTCATACTCAGAGACTTTGATATTCATAATGATTTCACCCTTATAACACTTTAGGCTTTCTAGTACATCAGTTTCCTCACCTGCCCTCTCTTTACTCTGCCTCTGTCAGTCACAGGAATGATACTAACATTCTACCCTTATTTCCTCAAGCTTGACCATGACAATTCTCTGGTCACAAACATCTCAATCCATCTTCCACACAGCTGCCAGAACAACCTCCCTAAGATGGAGAGAGGATTTACTGTCATTCACCATCACCACCAAATCTTCAGTAGCTTCCTGTTGTCGTTAGAATTAAGTATAAGCTCTTTAATTCCACTCTGCTATGTGCTTCCATTTTGTGGGTGAGTTCATCCCATTCACATCCACAGTTATGATTGCCAATTGTGTAAAACTCTTTAATTCAACATTTAATGACCTCTATAATTTGGGTGTAATCTATCTTTTTGGGGTTATTTCACATTATACCTTTTTTATGTACTCTATGCTATGTCTATACTTGACTACTAGCTCTTCCTCAAATTTGACATCGCACTCCTGTGTGTTTCTGCACAGGGTATGTACCCCATGATTGGAATTCATGCTGTCCTCATCTAGCAGCTTTTTCAGAATGGTTACTTACTTTTAAGTCTGAGTTCATGTGTCACCTCTTGCATGAGTCCATCTCTGATGCCAATTGTTAGTTTTCTCTCCAGATTACCTTACATTTAGCAATTTCTGTATATTCCACCCCACCCCCCCCCCATTAGGATGTAAGCTCCTTGAAAGCAGGAATAGTTTCATTTGTGCCTTGATATCTTCTATGCCTAGCATAGCCCCCTATACAGAGAAGGATCTTAATAAATGAACTCTTGAAGCAATATAATCATTAGTTCCCTTGCAAAGAAAAATGGAGAGGAAGAGAATACAATACATACGAGTGGCCACCTTGGCAAGAGCAGGGAGGCTGAGGGTGTCACTAATGACAGCAAAGACACTGATGTTGTAGGTAAGTCCTGGCTCCAGCTCCTTGATGGTAATGGCACTCCAATCCCCAGGAACCCGTTGCTGGAGCTGAAGACCTCCCAGGACCGTTGGCTGGTAAGAGATCACATATTCTGTCACTGCCATCGGCCCGTCCCATTCCAGCTCAATGGACCTGTCGCTGATTGCGGCTACACGCAGGTCCTCGGGAGGGGCAACTGCCAGGAGGCAATACATAGACAATAGGAAGTCAGGGGATTGCTTCCCCTATTCCAGACCAATTTCATTCCTTTATCCTTGACTTATCTGTCATGACATGTAGTGTTTTTATTGACCATATCTATGCCTGTCTGCCTTGGGTGAAGAAGAATGTAACCCAGTTGAGATCAAGGCTCCTGTCTTCTCTGCCTTCTGTACTCTTACTTCTACAGTGCCTACTCCAAGGCTGTGTGCCATCTTGGGTATTTACTTAAAACTGATGGATGATGATTATATTTGAAAAATTTTGGCCCCACGTCACTCTGCCTACCGATAACCTACTTTGGTCCCTGGACTTTGAGCTGTTGTCTAGCTATCCTTGCTCTTTTTAGTTCAGCACTGAGGAGGCTTCAGCAATGCCTACAGGCCACCAGAGGGTCTGATGAAGGCAAATTACTTGCCCTTTCATCAGCACATGCATCCTAAAAGGGTCATATTTCAAATTAATAGGAGATATTATTGGTCACTTGCTTTGTGATTATTAATTTTTAGTCTTGGTTTCTCCCTCGCACTTATCCTCAACCGCTGTCTAAAAATTAATGTTTCTTGAAGCATCCATGTACTAAACTAATGAGGAATTAACACCAGCACCCTTAAAGAAAGACAAAAAGGAATTTAAAACCTAACTAAGATGGACTTACAAGCTCCAGCAGCCCACAGATTAAGCCAAAGATGAAAAATCAGTATTCAAAAGGCCATAATGAACAAGTGCAGCTTCTAAATGTAAATGATGGGTTATTACTTTAATTAGTCTAATGACTCTTTGCTTTTCCCCCTTTCTTCTCTGGAAGATTTCACATTTTCAGCATCTTCCATCCACTCTGTATTTGTAGACATGTACCCCAAAGTCATTTGCACTAGCAGAATGAGGGCCTCCTCACCCAATTTCAGATCCCTTTGACTTCCCTAAGGCAGAAGAGAGGTGTTAGTGTTTTTAGCTTTATTTTATGGTCTTTAGCAACAAAATTGCTTGGGTTCTTTTCCTCAAACTCATTCTTTCTGTAGAAGGGTATAGCTTTGCTTCCTTACCCTAATCTAGAATGAATAGAGAACATACCTAGTTATGTACTGTCCTTTCCCATTAGAATGAAAGTTCTTTTTACTTTTTCTTTTGTATGATCCAATGCTTAGCGAAGCTCCAGGCATACGTTTAATGCTTAATAAAAGTTTATTGATTGACTGTAAGAGCTAATGGGGATATTGTCTGTTAGCTCATATCAGTGAAATAAGATAGTCCCTGCAACCTTGGCTACCCTCACACATACCCCACTAATCACTTGCATTGGCAGAATGAGGGTCTCTTCAACTAACCTCATCTCTCTTTAAGGTAGGAGAGATGTAGATAGCTACAGCTTTATTTTAGGGTGCTGAGTCATCGAATTGTTTGGGTTGCTTTTCCTCAAAGCCACTCTTTTATGTACAGTTATCCCTTCCATATCAGCCCTCACTCACTCAAAACAAAGTCAAGTGCAAGTCCTGTCTTATTTCTCTGATGGCATGGTCTTCTTCGGCAATGAAGGACAAACACACTCCCTTCCACATCATGGAGGTTTAGGGAAAATTCTCATAAAGTTTTTTGGTCTTCCCTTTGTACCAGAGAAGAAGTCTGAATTTTTCATTTTTCTTTTAAGGGGTGTTTAAAGTGCCTTATTGTGGAGTTTGGGTTAAGTATCTGGTGAGAAGCCCTGTATTGTCTGCTGGCCTTCAGGTGTTATCTGCGGCTTCTGAAAAGCTCCCCCCAAAATTCCCCATCTAATTTCTTATACTGACCTTTAATATATTGAAACCACAACAGGAAAAGTCATGATGTAGAAGGGATAACTGTAGGAGGACATAGCCTTGCTTCCTAGCCTAAATCTTGAATGAATAGAGAGTAAAGTCTTTGACTAATTCCTAAGGTCCCAGCCAAGAGCTGTCAGTAACCTGGACACAATCTAGACAGCTATAGAGGCTGAGCCTGGACTAGAGTGCTCTGGAATATGCTTTGTTTAGAGAGTGCTTTCTGATGGAGAACAATTCATGATCTCCTAAAGGATTTATTCTCTAGGCTCCTGCTCTCCTACTGCTAACTTGGTGGCTTTAGTGACAAGACCAATGAGGCCCTCCTCATCAGAAGAGTTTTCCTCTTCTGGCAGTGTTCTAGTGAAAGCACTGGTACAATATTAGTTTGGTTATTTGGTTCTTTTCTAAAATCGATATTTCATTCAATTGGGAATAAAAACCAAAGGCATGATAATAAATGAAATAATTGAAGTTAAAGCATCTTAATAAACTGAAATAAGGACTTAAAATGATAACCAATTTACCATGTAGCATTTTCGGGTTTGCAAAATCCTCTTTCAAATGAACTCCTTGAGATTGGTAAGGAACATGATTAAAGAATATGCTATTGCAGCTTGCCTTATCTCTATTTCTCTCCTTCAGGAAGGATATATATTGAGAATAGGCAAAAGGGGAATGAGACCTCTCTGTGACTATTCCTTTTCCTAGGATCACATCATTGGTTATGCTGAGGAATGAACAAGCATCCCTCCATATTGGATAGAATCCTTCCCATTATGTTAAGTTAGGAGCTCTCAGCAAAGTCATAATTGTACCTGGAAAAAAATTCAGGGGTTGGGGGTTGGGAAGAGGCAAGGCAGTTATGAAGAGCACAGTCTGAATGCAGATAGAGGGGTGGCTTAGTTCCATGGAGGTTAGAAAGGAAGGTGACTGTGAGTGGCATCAAGGGGATTTAGACCCTGGGGGTTTTGGTGGTGATGATGGTTGTTCTGCGAACCCAGGAGGAGGGAGGACCTTTCCTGAGGTAGTTGTTATAGGACTTTTTTGAGGGGATGAAGTGGGGCCCTTCCCCCTGAGATATCAGTGTCCTGGAACAAAGTTCCGTTTACCCTGTGCTTGTTATAGCTTTGGGTCAGGCATTTTCCCCAATGCATCAGAATGTTAAGTGTTTCTTTCTGTTTATCTCCTAAAGTCAATCTCAACCTGTCACTACAGAATGAGCACTAGATGGCAGGGGTCAATAGTTTCATCTGAATTTGAAAGTTTAAAAAAATGGATCAACAGTAATCAATGATTTGATAAGAGGAGGCTGAACAGTGGCTAAATGATTAAGATAATTTTTCTGCTGTGAAACAATCAGATCTGACCAGTAAATCACCAGCAGTTTGTCAGACCCAGAGATTGGGTTCTGAGATAAGAGCATCATCACGTAAACTTATTGATTATTGATGGGAGATAGACCCCAACTTTGTGTGGGGGGTTGTTTTTTATTATTATTGTTTTAAGACTGAGTCTTCTTATCTTGCCTAGGTTGGAAGTGCAGAGGGTCAGTCCCACTACTGACAATCATGGGAGCTTTGATCCGCTCCATTTCTGACCTGGGTGTTAGCCCTCTGCTTAGGCAACCTGCAGCCCTCTGCTCTCAGGGGTTTTCCATATTGAGGTTGACCTCAGTGTGGACAACCCCATTGGCATAACCTACTATAGCTCAGGACTCTTGAACCCAAGAGGTCTCCCAGCCTCAGGTTCCCAGTCACTGGGATTACAAGCATACACCATACTAGGGGGCCCCCACTTCGCCATAGCAGCATCTGGTAAAAAATGAGTCATGATTGTTTGACATTCTTTTTTCTTATTCTACTGGGTATCAAATACTAAATTGCTACTAGTTATGCTAGCTAATTTTTGCATACTTTTTCCTAAATAATGTTAGTCTTTCCTTAATATAAACGCATAGTAAGAGACAGCATGGAGCAAAAGAAAGTCGACCTTGGAGTCTGGAAGACCTGAGTTCTATGTACCTCTGGTACATAGTGATTATGGGACATTGACTAAATTATTTCAGCTCTCAATGACCTAGGCCAGGAATCTCCAAACTTTCTTGATTGTACAACCATGTTAGGTATATTTTTTTCCCTTATGAGTATGGTTTTAGTAGGGAATGGAGAGGAGTATTTCTAATGGCTCTGTGTAGTTGCTGGGAATCTGGGTTAGGTTATAACTACCTGAGGAGCCAATCTGGTAAGAGAGAGAAAAGGCTGAGAGCTGGTACAGCAATGGAAGGGAATGAAGTAGGGGACTCTTGGGGTGTACTGGGCAAAGGGTGTATATGGTTATGTTGGAGACAAGTCCCATGGTTGGTTTGTGCAGGGAGGGGGTGATGTAGCTCATATTCCCTTTCCCTAATTGGCTGATCACATTCACCTCTGAGTTAAACCATAGGTCTCCAGAGACCTATGTGGAGACCACGGTTCTAAACAACCCTCTTTGACTTTAAAATTATAGGGCAGTTGCTTATATTCAGTGGAAAAGGAAGCTTTTTTACTGGAAGTTCTGTCCACCAAAGAAATCAACCCCACCTTAACTTCACAGGTTAAGGTATAATTATATAAATGAATGATATCTTGCTCATGATCATTAAGTTCAGATACAAAAGAGTTTAAAACTAGTTTTTTTTTTCCTAAATGCATTTCAAAATGGGAGTCACTGGGAAGATTTGAGGGCAATGACGTGGCAAGATAGTGTGGGAGATATCTGAGGGTGGGTAGCATCTGCCAAATCAGATGATGTAGGCAGCTGCCCACATTTAGGGAGAGCCTTGTTAAAAAAATAATCCCCATCACAAGCCCCCCAGTTATGTGTTATCATTATTAGTAGTATTGGCTTTGCTTCCTGGTTTCAGATGTGATGGTCTTTTGTTTGAGGCAGTCCTTGACCACTTCTGCTTTCTCCCCTTTTCAATGCTTGATCTGCCTTGTCAACATGGTGACCCAACTTTCTCCCCTTGAGAGTAAGTGAGCTTTCTCTGGATGTGAATTTCTTCTGTTGGAAAACCATCAATTTTATTTTACATCATCCTAGTAACAACAGATAGAGATCATTTTGGAAATGGCACCTCAGTGAGCCTACACCCCTCTCTCCCATTCCAGTCTCATCCTTCCTACCTGCAGAGCAGTCAGGACCCTGGTAGCCTTCCTCACAGAAGCAGATCCCGTCCTGGCAGTGCCCTCGCCCACTGCAGGCATTCAGGCACTGGCGCTGGCTACAGTCTTCCCCAACATAGCCCTCCTGGCAGAAGCAGGTGCCATTGGAGCATCTCCCTTTCCCCGAGCAGTCCCCGGGACACCGCAGCTCACTGCAGTCTTCTCCCGTGTACGCCTCTTCACACACGCACTCGCCGTCCACACAGAGTCCACGGGAGCTGCAGTCAGTTGGGCACCGGAGCTCTGAGCAGTCATCACCGCTGTAATCACTGTCGCACACGCACTGGCCTTCCACACACACCCCGCGGCTGGAGCAGCCCATGGGGCAGTAGGGCTCCGAGCAATTCTTCCCAAACCAGCCTTCGTTGCAGATGCAACCACAGGACTCTAGGCTGAAATTTCCATGGCCACTGCAGTGCGGGATATAATCCAGTTGACCTGGAATGATCAGGAAACAGGTGGGAAGGAGATAGTGACTGCTCTAATAAAACGCCTTCTAGGAGAGGGTGGAGCTAACAGCAGTTATCCCTCTGGGAGTAAATTATCATCTTATTCTAAGGGAGGTGATGACAGCTGTGCTCTTGACCATGTGTTTTCTCCTGCTCACTCCATCCTTGCATAACTGCCATTGCCTATGGCACTCATGGCTTGCTGGGATGGCTCTAGTGGATATGACTTAGCACATGCCTTTTACTGTGGGAGGCAGTCTGATGATTGGGAAAACTGTTGGACTTAGAGCTAGAAGACATAGGGTTGTTGGCAGCTGGGGGCAGTTGAATATCAGTTCTGACACTTTCTAGCCACAGAGGCTAAGGAACTTTTCCTCTTTGAGACTCAGTTTCTTAATCTTTAAAATGGGTACAATAACACTTGACTAACTCAGCACAGTGCTTGTGCTCATCATCACATAATAGGTGATTAATATATCTTTATTGACTGTTTATATCACTTTAAGAAGTGATTCCTAACCTTACTAGTACTCGACTTAATATGTGTTTGTTGACTTAATCTCATCAGTGTGAGCTGTGATGAAGACCATGAAGATGATGATGATCATAGTCCAGAGTTAGATGGATATAGATTTGGAGGTGGAGGAGTCTTAGAGGGAGTAGGCCAGTGCCAACTTTAACCCACTTATGAGAACTGATGGTTAAATTTTCAGAGTGAGCATTTATGCCTCATTTTCCCCTCCTCTCTTAAGGCTCTTAGATTCCCTAGTTTCCTTCAACACTCAGCTTAGATATCTCCCCTCCCACTTGGGACCTTTGCTGATTCACTCAGCTGTTAATATTTTATCCCTCCTCCAAAGAGACTGTATTTGCTTACATCTGTATATATATTCTCCCAGTAGATTATGAGCTCTGTGAGGACAGGATGAATTCTTTCTTTGTATCCCAAGAGCCTAGTATAATGAATTGCATTTTTTGAGGGAGTAGGAATGGAATCTATACCTGGGATGTCATCTATGTGGGCAAATCTCATTGAGCGTCACACAGAAAGAACATGTCAGATGCAGGTTATAAATCTCAGTTTTCCTAATTCCAAGGCTAGTTCTTTATCCACAACACTTTAGTACACCTTTTGTGCATATTAGTGTTTAATAGATATTTGTTGAATTTTTCTGATTATATTTTTAAAAAAATTAAACTGAACAAAGAATTACGAAGAATCATAAGATTAGAAATCTTGGATTGGATTTATTGTTTCTTACATCTTCTGATTCTTTATTTGGGTTCTTAGTTTGGGAGTGGGAGAATGAGGTGAGAAAAAACATAAAATATTTCACTACTGAGAAAATGATCACCAGCCAGCTACAGAATCTCAAGATGAGCTTGCTTGCAATCCCTCTGGACTTGTGTGCCATTCAGACACTATTAAAATTTCATCCCTTCTGCTTTCTGCTTTCATCCCCAAGAAAGCTTCTGTATTATCTGATCACACAGCAATCAAAGTTAGTACCAAAATAAGAAAATAATTTCCCCTGTTATTACCAGAGGAGGCTACTTTTCCTGGACAGGGCAGAGACCCATTTTGTGTAAGGACAGTTGAAAGTGAACTTTGGAAAGGAACTAGATTCCCCTTATCATCAGAGAGAGGAAGGTCTCTTGTGTCAGAGTTAAGAAGGCATCACTGGCAGAAGTGTGACTGCATGGTAGTGGTGGGTGGTGGTGTATTTCCTCTGAGCTTGGAGTCTTTTAGGATGGAATGAGGTGGAGTGGGAGAAAGGATTTCAATTCCTTTCTCAATGGAGATCTCCTTTGAGCCCATGATGGCTCTCATTTACAGAGATGGGAGAAAGCCTGAGATTGAATGAACACAGTAACTGAATTCTCTAGTCCTCCAGGTTAACATGGTTAGATATCAATCCAACAGCCTGTGAAAACCAAAGATGAATGAAGACAGACATCAAATCCCCCACTTGCCACAGAAGATATGCTGCTGAATCAATGTACTATTACCTGACTCATCCTCCCGAAATCAGGTTAATGTATTGCAAATGGACTAAGCAATGTAGAAATTCCCTGAACTGAATCCCCTGGGATGGGCTACATTTAGATCTTAGAGATTTATTAACAGAGTGTTATACACAGAGTACTTTTCCCCCCTGGCACTATGAAGAAATGCAGGATTTCATCCTTAGTGCTTAATTCACTCTCCAGCTTCTCCCCACCAAGATCTCATGCATTCCATGCTACCTGTGGCTGCATTTTCCTGGCAGCAGTTGGAGGTGCATTGGTCTCGAAGCATAGACACTTCCCTCTCCAGCATTTCAATCCGATTCAGTAGTTCCTGCATGAGCTGGGCAGAGGAGGAGCATCTGCAGGCCTGTTTAGGAAGGTTGATCCTGTGAGTGAAGGTGACATGGCTCTCACTGTCCGAGGTGTGGTCCATGTATATCCTCTCATCTTCTGCACTCACTTCTTGCTCTGCTGAAGCCTCCAGACCAGAAGAACAGAGGCTGTCCAAGGGCACATTGATGTTATATACATGGTTGAAGACCATGGGATGCTCTTTGCTGGATGCACTGTAGTTAACAAATCCCCCTTCTTCCTCCACTGTCTGTCTCTTGACCCTTTCCGTTGTCACCTCCAATTGACACTCTGAGGGTTTGAAGACAGAACCTAGCAAGATCAAGTTGACCCCAATGAGCAAGTTCTTCAGCACCACTGTTTCACCATCAACTCCCATTTTTCTGGAGATGAGGGAGATTCTTGAAGGCCAGCCTGTAGAGGATTGCACGGTAGGATAGCAATCTAGAAGAAATGACAAACAAGAAAACTTCTGAGATGTGAGGCCTGACTACACCAATGCCATATGGTGGTGAAAAGACCCAGGGAGAGGAAGAAAGAAAAACCTGTGAATTTTTGCTTTGTATGTAGCCCAGAAGGTCAAAGTCTAGGCATCAAGACACAACAACACAGGCAACCTAAAAATAAGTTGACCTCTTAAAGTGACCCTTTGGTTTTCCCAAGGACTTGGTCAAAGAATTCTGCATTTGAGTCCAGCTCCATGGTATGAAGGTGGGTCCAACCAAGGACATAAACCTTTGTAGATACCTATGGGAAAGGGCTTTGTAATCACAATACAGGGGCTTGCTTCAGTTATCAATGGCAAAATGTAGCCATGGCTATGCCAAGTATATTTTATGGGGTGGTAGAAAAAGGATTTGTATTCCAGATTACTTCAGCATGGAGAAGTGTTCACAACTAATACAGCAATCCATTTATGACTTAGGTGAGAAGTAACTTAGGTGAGAAGTAAGGAATTGCCAGAGGCACCTAGAGGTTAAGGTTGGTTTACCAGTCTTGAAACTGGTTAGTTTCAAGAAGTTTCAGATGCCAGGATCTGAATTTTAGGTCCAGCTCCCAATCCTCAGTGCTATATTGCTTCAGCATAAATTTGATTAAAGGAACAAATCAACAGAAATCTATTTTCTCTCCCTCCCATCTCATTGAAAAAATCCAACAAACAAATATATTCCTTGTAATAAATATGCATAGTGAAGCAAAACAAATTCCCTCAATGACTGTATACAAAAATTTATTATGTCTCATTCTACACCCTAAATCCATCACCTTTCTGTAATGGATAGCATGTTTCATCATCTGTTCTCTGAAATCGTGAATGGTCATCACATTGATCATAGCTTACAGTTTTCAAAGTTGTTTGTTTTTTCCAGTGTCATTATATAAATTGTTCTCCTGGTCCTGCTCACGTCATTCTTCATCAATTTATAAAAATCCTCACAATTGTTCATTTTTATAATATTGATGTGATAGTGTAAATTGTTCTTTTGGAAAATAGATTTCTGCTAAATTTAAAAAAATAGGTGGTGTGTGCATGTGCTACAGATGCTAAATATTGCCCTTTCAGATAACATCACTGTATTATTAATTTTACTTAACTGTTTTATGGTATTACAAGAAACCTATCATGAAGTGTTTATAATGTAAAAACAAAACACATCAATATAACTTTAAAAAGGAACAAATCCCAATTACTTCAAGAGAATTTGTCAGGAAAGGATTCCTACCCGTTCTGTTCAATTCAAGATACCATTAGAATAACCAGCTAGGTAGATAATACAGTTCCAGATAATCATGCTTGCGTTTAATCCGTGGATACATTTGCTATTATCTGGGACTATGTGAATTGAATTTTCTTTTGATATTTCCATGAATATCATCGTTGTGCCACTTGCCCAGAGGACTTTAATCAGAAGTCTTGTATAAATTAATGAAATAATGGATCAGATCCTTTGCCAGTTAACTGGTGATTAAGAACCATAGAAGACATTCACAATGAAGCAAATAGGTTTTATGTATGTAATGCAGTCTGATTCTGTCACCACATCTTGAAAGAGTGAGAGAACTCATGACAACCGATGCCTAAATGAGTGCCAGGCAATTTCAAGGGTGAAGAATTGTGGAACCGCTCACTTCGGCAGCATATATAACAATAATAATAAAAAAAAAGAATTGTGGAACTAAAAGTAAGTCCCCATTGGGGGTAGTAAGGAGGCAAAGGAAGAAAAAGTCAGTTTTCTCTCTAGAACTTTGATGGCAGGAAAGAGAACTTTAATAGAAGAGTGAGAGTAGAGTTTGTCTATAGCAGGCATAAAGCTATCATGATCATTAAACTAAATAATCTAGAGGAACCAGGGTTGGTTATTGGATGGTGGCATTAGAAAGATCCCTGAGTCAGTAGCAGGTCATAGGGTGCTGGAAGCAGGAAGACTTGGAACTCACACCCAAACTTTCAATGATACCTATTTTGATACAATTACTTACTACCCATGTTGTCTTGGGCAAGCCATCGAACATGCCTATACCTCAGTTTCCTCGTCTATTGCAGGAAAGGACTGAACTAGATGACATTTTCTCTGAGGTCCTCAAAAATCTATAGATATGTCATAGATGACTTTCTAATCTTGTAGAGAACAGTTGTTCATACTCCTGGCCTCTACTTATTTTCTGTTGCTCATAGGATCATAGAGTTAAAGCTGGAAGGAGCCATAAAGATCATTAAATCCAACTCCCCTCTGGCATAGAAATAAGGAAATTGAGGCAAGGAGAGGTTAAGGGACTAGTAATTATATAACTGTCCAGATAAAACTTTTATTGACCCTCATTTCACTCTCCCTGAGATTGTTCCCTATTCAAGGAGTTTAAGTTTTTCCTTAGCCTGGAGATTAGTGTCATTATGGAAAGTCTAAAGGTAGTATTTATTGCAATATCCCTCTTAGATTATTCTGTCTTGCTTTTGTACCCCTTTCAATTTCTGAAGGGGATTGCAGAATACTATGTTCATTATAAAAGAATGAATTCTCAGCTCTCTTTCTTCGTAACACTATTAAACCATTAAAAAGCTGAAGATGCCTTAATCATATTCAGCAGGGTCATCCCTAGAGCTACTTGTGAAATAACCTCTTTCTGCACGCCTCTTACACCCAGCATCCTTTGTTGTTGTTGAAGTTGTATCTGACTCCTGGTGACCTCATTTAGGGTTTTCTTGGCAAAGATACTGGAGTGGTTTACCGTTTCCTTCTCCAGCTCATTTTATAGATGAGGAAAGTGAGACAAATGAGGTTAAAGTGACTTGTCCAGCTAGTAAGTATCTGGAACTAGATTTGAACTCAGGGCTCAGAGGAGTCTTTCTGACTTCAGACCAGGCACTCAATCCATTGGACCACTTTTACCTTCCCACTTTTCACCATTCTATGAAATAATCCCTCTTCAGCTCTCCTCAGACAGTTGCCTATCAAAATCTCTTTTAGAGACAGCCAAGTGGGGTAGTGGATAATGCTGTGGAATTGAAATCAGAAAGGCCTGAGTTTAAATCTAGCCTCAGACATTTATTAGCTGTGTGACCCTGGGTAAGTCACATCACCTCTGTGCTTCAGTTTCCTTATCTATAAAGTAGACACAATAATAGCACCTACTTCCCAGTATTATTGCTAGGATAAAATGAGATAATATGTATGATATTTTGCAATACTTAAAGTGTTATGTAAATGGTAGCTAGCTATGATTTTTTCAAGAAAGACTCCAACATTCATTTACACTCTAGTAAATACATTAACCATTATAAACAGTCATTTTTGGTCATTTTCATACCATGTCGCCTCTACTTAAACTATCAGTCAGTCAATAAGATTTATCAAGCACCTACTGTGTGTTAGGCTGGGGAAACAAAAACAGGCAAAAGGTAGTTCCTACCCTCAAGGAACTCAGATTCTAATAGATCACTACTTCCTCTCAAAGGAACTCGGGACTCTGCCTCTGGACCCACCCTGGGTTGTGAGAGGTGAGCTTTTGCCTTATTTTTCCTGGAACTAGGCTTCCAAACCACTTTCCAGTAATGACCATGTCATACGGCCATGACATAGGTTGCCCCCTCTCTTTCCAATTCCCCTTGATACTGTCTTCTCCCATTAGAATATAAGCTGCTTGAGGGTGGGGATTATCTTACTTATTTGTATTCCTAGGGTGTAGCCCAGTGTTTGGCATGTAGTATATGCTGAAAAAATCCTGTCAATTATTGATGGGCCTATTTTTCTGTCTACATATCTATCAATCAGTCTATCTATCTGACAGTGGGTTTTCCCTAGTTTGACAGAAATCTCAGCCCACCATAAAGACCATACCTACTTTAATGCTGATTAAAGTTGGCCCAGGTAAATGTTTGGTTGTCAGTCTGCCCAGACTATACTGCTCATTGTTTCTTATTCCTTTTGCTTATCACAAAACAGTCCTTTTGTCATGAGCACATCTTTAGCTCCCCAGGCTTTCCCACCTCTCATTGCTGGAAAAGCTAGAAAGCATCTTTCCCCAAAGAAATGTGCTGCCTTGGGGGATCACTGGCTTCCAGCCCTTGGCTTGACTTCTCAGTCCTGCTTGGTTTCTCTTACCAGACAGTTACATGGGATGTTTCCCAAATCATCTTAGAGATCAGTAGGGAAACAATTTATAGACCCTAGTCCAAAAGATACTATGAGGAAAAGAACCAACGTTTGACTTTATGGTGGCATTACCATGCCTTTGTTGGAGCAGGATAATGATAGTACGGCAACAGGACTTTTGTTCTCCTGTAAACTTGATGCCTTTGCAGGATTCTTTTATTTCCCTAAACTGAGCTTCTTTTCGCTCCTGGAACATGTTACTCCCATTCCCTGACTCTGTATTTTTTCCCTGGCTGTCCCCTACCCCCAGTATTGGGAATGTTCTCTATCCTCACCTCCCTCTCCTGGCTTCCCTGACAGCTTCCTCCAACACTGGGAATGTTGTCTATCCTCACCTCCATCTCCTGGCTTTCCTGACAGCTTCCTCCAACATTGGGAATGTTGTCTATCCTCACTTCCATCTCCTGGCTTCTCTGACTTCTCTACCTCCATATTGGGAATGTTCCCCTCCTCACCTCCATCTCTTGGTTTCCCCAACTTCTCCACCCTCATATTGGAAATGTTTTCCATTCTCAACTCCAGCTCCTGGCTTCCCTGGTTACCATTCCCCCATAATGGGAATGTTCTCCATCCTCACCTCCTCCTCCTGGCTCTCCTGGTTTCCTTCAAGACTCAATTCAAATCCCACCTTCTTGCAAGCAATCTTTCCTTGCCTCCCTCCCTGACTCCCCCTTTGCTCTTATTCCCTTTGAGATTACCTTACGTTTACATTGTACATATCTTGTACATACAACTTGTTGTATGTTGTCTCCTCCATCAGAATGTAAGCTTGTTAAGAGAAGGATCCTATTTTTGCCTTTCTTTGTATTTTTCTCAAACTTAGCACAGTGCCTGACACTTAGGACTGGCTTAATAAATGCTTGCTGATTGAATTCTAATAAAGCAAATGTGGGGAGGGGGGAGGCAGGGATGTGACTCATCAGCTAGTCCAGTAGGAGGTGGGAGCTGCTAGAACATGAAGATCTTTCTTTCTTTCTCACAGGAGAGATGTTACAAGAGTTGGCAAAAGATTGAATATGTGACGTGAGTATGAGTGAGAAGTGAAGGGCGACACTGAGGTTATGAGCCTGAGTGACTGGGACAATGGTGGTGCCTTCGACAGTAATAAGAGTGTTTCAAAGAAGGAAGGATTAGGAGGGAAAGGTAATGGGTTCAGTTTTGTATGTGATGTGTTTAAGATGTCTGTAGCAGTCCAGTTCTGGATATCCAATGGACAATTGGAAATGTGAGACTTAAGATCTGAAAAGAGATTAAGGATGAATAAATAGGTCAGGAAATCGTCTACACAGAGCTGATAATTGAATCCCTTGGAAATAATAAAACATCCAAGCTAGAGAGTAAAAAGGGAGATGAAAAGAGGGGCCAAGACAGAGCCTCGGGGACGTCCATGGTTAGCATGACATAGATGATGATCTTCCAAAGGAGACAGAAGGATTGGTCAGAGAGGCAGAGGAGAACCAGGAGAGAGCAGTGTCATAGACAACTGGAGAAAATGTGAAGGAGAAGAAAGTGATTGCCCATGGCAAAGACTGTAGAAAAGCTATGAAGGATGGGGATTGACAAAAGGTCATTAAATATGGCAATTAAGAGATCATGGGGAACTTGAGCAGAACAGTTTTGGTTTAATGATAACGTGTGAAAAGAGATTGTACAGAGTTAAGAAGAGAGAGAGAGAAAAGGAAGAGGAGGTACTGATTGTACATCCCTTCATTTTGCTAAACTGTTCCCTCTTCCCTTTTTTTTTTAAAAATAAGGGATGACCCTCTGGTAGGGGGAGGGAGGAAGAGAGAGGGAGACAGAGAGAGAGAGAGAAATATATATTTTATATATATATAGAGAGAGAGACAGAGAGACAGAGATAGAGAGACAGAGGCAGAGACACAGAGAGACACACAGAGAAACAGAGAGGCAGAGATACAGAGATAGAGATACAGGCAGAGACAGAGACTGGAAAACATAAGTGAAATAAAAACAAAATATCTTAATAAAACATTCAAAGCAAGAATTGGGGATGTTTAGCCTGGGGAGACGGTAAGGAGAGAGGGGCATATGGGAGCAGTTCCAAGTATTTGAAAGGTTGTCTTATGGGAAGTACTGTGCTGAACACTGGCAATACAAAACCTAATGTGTGAGAGCCTCTGGCCTCAAGGAGTTTATATTCTAAACAAAGAGATGACCTGCACACAGAATATTAACAAACTCTTAAAGAGCTTACTTTATTGTGTCCCCAGGACCTAGTACAATGTTGCAACCCATAGTGTGGACTTAATAAATGCTTGTTGATCGATTGACATCAGTTTATACAGAATATATACAAAATGAAGGGAAAGCAGTTCAGGGCAGGGTCCCCTAGCAGTTGGCATTGGTGGGGGTGGAATACAGGTATTGTTTGAGCTGAGTCTTGAAGGAAGCCAGGGGTTCCATGAGACAGAAGGGAGGAGGGAGAATATTCCAGGCAAGGAGATGAGTATACAAAGCACAGACAAATGAAATGTAGCCTCAGTAGAGCAAGTTGGCCTGTTCTCCTGGGATACAGAGTGTGTAGACAGGAATAAAACATAAGATGAGTAGAAAAGTAAGAAGGGCCAGGTTATGAATATGAATAATATATTGTATAATAATATAGTATTAAATGAATATGAATAATATTCATTTAAATGCCAAAAAGAAGATTTTATGTATGATCCTGGAGGCAATAGGGAATCTTTGGAGTTTTGTGTGTGTGTGTGACCTAATCAAATCTCCATTTTAGTAAAATCACTTTGGTTGCTATGGATGGATTGAATATGGAGACAAGATTAGACTGGTTTAGACTAGATCCCACAACACAGAATAGAGGAATACTGGAAGAAAACTGTAGCGAAGTTGGGTCTGGTGACACATGTATACAGTCTGGTCTACTGCAGATGCTAAGGGTGGTGGATCAGCTTATTTCAGGAGTTCTGAACCACAGTAGGTGCTAAAGTCAAGCTGGCATCTACACTGTCTGGCACCAATTTAGCGAGCCCCAGGGTGGGAGGAAGAGAGAGAGACTCTAGGCTACTTTAGGACAGATGAATAGGTCCAGGCAGGTAGTGCCTGGAACATAGCAGGTGCTTAATAAATGATTGTTGCATTAATTCTGTCCATTGATCTGGGTCAAAGCTTCTGTTCTAAGCAGCAGGGGGATGGGGCTTGTAAGTGGCCATTGAACTCTAGACTGAGAAAATAAAATGAAAAAATTTGTAAAGGCAAATTCTGTCTCAGTATAAGAAAAAAAACTTTTTAATACTTAGAGTTCTCCAAAAGCAGATAGAAGGCCGTCAGAAGCAGTGCATTCCCCTACTATGAAGACTTGCAGATGAGTCTCTGCCTAGAAGGTTGTCGAGGAAATGGATTCCTGTTCAGGTAGGATTTGGACCAGAATGATCTTTGAGATCCCTCTTACTAGGCATTCTGGGATTCAGAGAAAATAACAAAGTAGACACTTTATATTTGGAGACTTAGCGGTGTTCTCTTTGAAATGAGGGGATCAGACTAAGGGACTGCTAACCTCCTTTTGAAAAACATGGTTCGGTGTGGCTGCATCCACCCACCCTCTTGCCCACAGTAGGTCATCTCTCCATCTCTCCGCTCATCATGGCACTGCTACAACCCTGCTGTCTGCTCTCTGGAGCCACCTCCTTTCACCCGGGCCTTGGAGAGGCCACTGCCACCAGAGCCAGTTCTTGGTGGACCCACGTAGAGATGGGACCCCCCGACCCTATTTTGGGGGTTATAGAAACATTTAAGAGGGACACCAACAGCAAGAAGATGAACCTGAGAGTTGGGGCCTACTGAGATGGCAATGGGAAGCCTTATGTCTTCTAAGTGTCCGTAAGGCAGAGGCTCAAACTGCAGAAAAGAACATGGATAAAGAGTACCTGCCCATCACAGGACTGGCTGAATTCTGCAAGGCATCAGCAGAGTTGGCACTAGGTGAAAATAACAGTTCTGAAAAGCAAATGATATGTCACCGTATAGACCATTTCTGGAACTGGAGCATTAACAGTGGGAGTCAGTTTTCTGTTACGGTTCTTCAAATCCAGCTGGGATGTCTATCTTTCAAAACTATCCTGGGGAAATCACACCACCATCTTCAGGCAAGCTGGCATGCAGCTGAATGGCTAACACTACTACGACCCCAAGACTTGTGGCTTTGACTTCACCAGAGCCTTGGAAGACATTTCAAAAATCCCAGAGCAGAGTGTCATCCTTTTACATGCCTGTGCTCACAACCCCACTGGGGTCGATCCTCAGCCTGAGCAGTGGAAAGAAATAGCCTCCTTGGTAAAGCAAAGGAACTTCTTTGTCTTTTTTGACATGGCATACCAGGGTTTTGCCAAGTGGGGATGTCAACAAGGATGCCTGGGTTGTTCGCCACTTCATTGATCAGGGCATTAATGTCTCTCTTTGTCAGTCATATGTCAAGAACATGGGCCTGTATGGTGAACTTGTGGGAGCCTTTACCATGGTTTGTAAAGATGCTGATGAGGTCAAAAGCGTAGAATTCCAGTTGAAAATTCTGATGAGTCCCATGTATTCCAACCCCCCTCTCAATGGGGCCCAAATTGCTGCCATGATCCTGATCTGAGGAGCCAGTGGTTGCAAGAGGTCAAAGACATGGCAGATTGCATCATTAGCATGCGGACCCAGCTGGTTTCCAACTTCAAGAAAGAGAGCTCCTCGCACAATTGGCAGCACATCACTGACCACATTGGCATGTTTTGTTTCACAGTCCTGAAAGCTGATCAGGTGGAATGGCTGACCAAGGAGTTCCCCATCTATATGACAAAAGATGGCTGCATTTCCATAGCAGGGGTCACATCAGGCAATGCAGGATACCTTGCCCATGCCATTCACCAAGCCACCAAATAACTCTCTGTGGCGTGAAGGAGCAGAGACAACCTTCCCACCTTCAGACTCTGCTTTTTAAGATTCAGAGAGATGATTGAGCTGATGAAGATAGGAACGGTGTGAGAATTCCTTTCAACCACACTGCTTAATGTTGAGCCGTTGAAAGTGTCTCAGAACAACACCTGTGAGTAGGCTAAAGGCATCTGAGCCTAGTGTTTGGAGCTTTGTGGGTCTAACCCAAACTTCCCAGCCCATCCTCCACACCTTTTCCAAAACATTTTATGTTTACGGTAACTCTATCAAAAATCCCACCCTGAAACCAGAATTCCTCTCTTCTTCCCTCAGTCTTAGATCTCCTGGCATTACAATGTTGTTCAAGAGCTTTAATCTAGGTAATAAATATTACTTAGCCCACATACCAGAAATCTCTGTGGTGCTAAAAACTTCCAAAGAAGGCTTGCCCAGTCCTGACTCCCTCCTCTTACTGGCCTCCCACGACTTATGGAGGCACCTCGTATCACAAATGCTGCTATTGTGCAGCATCTTGGCTTCAAGAAATAACTGCAAAGGGAGGTGGCTCTCACCCATTGGACATCTAAGACGTTTTTAAACTTTCCCCTCCTCCCCCATTTTTATTGCTGTCCTTTCTCTTTGACCCAAAGATCCAAATCTGCTGTAGATTTTCTCCCTCTGTTGAAGTAAACTGCAAACCCTTCCCCTATCAGGATCCATATACTTGGAGAATTAAGTAAAATATAATTTAAGAGAAGAGCATATTCACTCCTCCCCTTTCTCAGCAACAGACAGAGGAGGAGAATTCAGTAAAGTGACTACACTTTAATATTGGCATCATTGTAAAGTTCTTCATTGTACCCCCTTTCTACCACGTCCCCACCAGACCCCATCAATGTGGTTGTACAATAAATAGCCTGTTTACGACAAGTCTGTAGAGGAGGCGGGGAGTCAGTCCTGGGAGAAGGGTATTTTGAGCTGTGGTTGTAAGCTTCTCTGTGTGGCTAGCTGAGTTCAGACTTCAACCTTGAAAAGATCACCCTCCATTGTCATCACATAGGCCTTTATGCAGTCTGCTTTCTCTGTTACAATAAAATTACTGTAGATCAGAAAAAAAAGAAAAATATGGTTCCAGGATGCCCTTCATTCCCTGTATGCTTCAAACCAAACGTCCTAAGTTTGGACCAGGAAGCCTCTTCTTTTTTTGTGCTAGATTTGCCTGAAGCAAATTTATCAACCAAATGTGAATTTGAGTTTTTTTAAAAAAAATATATATCCTGACTTAACCTTTGTGGTTAATTTCAATCAATTAAAACATTTATTAGGCACCTACTATGTGATGCTGCTGTGGCAAGTACTTGAAGTGGCAGGCTAAAAAGATAGACAAGGCAGGTGTGGTTTAATGTCACATTGGACTGGGCCTATGATTACATTGTGTAGGGAATCCCCCAAACTAATCATTCCTAATTCTTGCACCAATCCTCATACAGCTGAGTACTCAGTTCTTTCACCATCTTGATGACCCACCACTCAAACCTGTCAAGCTACTTCCTGGAATATACTTCAAGAAAAGGAATGCAGTTGTCTCTGTGTGATTTGACCAGGGCAGTATATATAGCAGAACACTCACCTCTCTCATTCCAGACACAGCTTACACCAGTGTAGCATAAAGTCTTCTTTGTTTTTGGGTTTGGTTCTTTTTTTTCTTTTTGGCCACCATGACACTCTGTTGACATGTATTAAGTTTACAGTCCTAACTCTACCTCCCCCCAATCAGCAGGGAGCTGTCTCTCTTATCTCTGAACTCCCATAATGTTTTATATCTCCGTCATACATTTAGCTTTTCTGGCTTTACTCAAAGAAGAGTTAAAGTACCACCTTAGGTAAGTGGACTTTCTCCGTCTCTCTGGGAAGTCACAAACAGTGGCAGAAGCCACATTAAGATTAAAACACTTTTCAGCTAAGGGCCCAGGCATGTGTCCTTGAGAGCAGGCACTGGCTTTTTTTTCCCTCTTTCTTTGTATCTCCAAGCTCAATGCTTGGCACCTAGTGAGAGTTTAATAAATACTTGTTGATTTAATGTCTAAAAGTATGACATCTGTAGTGTTCTGTTTCCATGATCTTCTACCTCTGCAGTGATCAAGGTGTCTCCTTAATCTTGCTTTTGAAGCCAAGTTTGGTGATCGTCATTTCACAGCATTCAGTTTCAGTTGTTTCATTCTCTTTGTTTCTTCCTTTTACATTATTGAAGTTATTACATATATTGTTTCTTGGTTCTGCTTGCTTCCCTTTGTGTGTCAATTCATATGCATTCCCATTTATCTATATATTCATCATATTCTTCAAAAGACAGCAGTATGCTATGACAGTCGTGTACCACAACTTATTTAATCATTCTCCAGTTGATGAGCATCCATTTTATTTCCAATTTTTTGCTACTACAAAAACCACTGTTATAAGTATTTTGGTGTATATGAGGCCTTTATTGCTTTCTTTTGGAAGGTAGTCCTGCCTCCACCCCGGACAGGAGTGGAAGGATACCAGAAGCTATATTAAGAGTATTTATCTTTTATAAGCCCATCCCTGGAAGGAGTCATCTGTTCCTTATCTCTTCTGCCTTAAGTATGAGGGCTGTAATCTTACAACTAACAGTAAGAAGAAGACTCAAGTCTTCAAAGTCAATCCCACTTTCAGACTTGGGAATGGCTAGTCTGCCAAATGAAACATCTTCTCTTTCCCTTTTTGTGAGACACTAGATTCATAAGGTACTCCTACCCCCAAACCCTCCTTCTTCTCCAAGGATTCTTGATCCAGGTATCAGGTTAGGAGAACTGAGCTGCCTCGGGAAATAAAATGGTAGTGGGAAAAGGGGTGGTGGCTGGTGAATGGAAGGAAGAAAGAAAAAAAGAGAGAAGAGTTAATAGAGAAACAATAGAAACTAGTACCAAGCTGGACAGATAAACTGCCTATTATTCTATAGGTAGAGAGAGAGAAGAGATAAAATTGAGTGATAGGAAGAATGGAGAGATAATATATAGAGAGTAGCAATGGGACCCTAACAGTTGTGAGTATGACAGGTTGCTAATGACCCCCAAATGAGAATATAAGAGAGTTGCAGTAATTCAATAGATCGATACTGGAGAAATCTGCACATTCCTATTGATTCACTGCCTCCAATCACAGCTTCCTTATCAATATAATTATCATAGCAGGCCCAGAGAGGTAGCTCCAGGTAATTTGTAGGAGGTGGATAACAGAGCCTTCTTTAATTCTGACTTAATTCAGTGTTAACAAGGTGCATGGGCAACTCTGGGAAGGCAGAGGGGTCCTGTGGGAAAAGAAGTATGGTATCTCCTTAGTTTTCCTAACTATTTACCACTTATGGGGCTATCTGGTTGCCTCCTCATTTTTCTTTTCCCTACATGTTCCTTCTCTGACTTTATGGTCTTTTTTTTTTTGGTATGTCTTTCTTAAGAACAGCTTTCCAAAGGTGGTGGTGACATGTTATAGGAACTGTGATTCTTTTTAGTTTTTTCAAATCTTCAATTTAACAAACATTTATTAAATATTCACTGCATGAAGTCAGACCTTGTGCTGGATACTTAATTTTTTTGTTATTCAGTTGTTTTCAATCATGTGTAACTCTTTGTGACCCCATTTAGGGTTTTCCTGGCAAAAATACTGGAGTGTTTTGACATTTCCTTCTCCAGCTCATTTTACAGATGAGGAAATTGAGACAAACAAGGTTGAATGATTTGCCCAGGGTCACTCAGCTAGTCAGTGTCTGAGACCAGATTAGAAGTCAACAAGATGAGCCTTCTTGACTGCAGGCCTGGCACTGTGCCACCTAGCTGCCCCTTGGAGGGAAGATATAAAATGTGGTTAACACACGATTCCAATTCTGGTGGGCTAAGCTTCCAATACAGACAGTAATAATAATAATTCTGATTCTTTTTATTATCAGAAGGTCTCTGATGTACCTTCCAGTTTTAAAGCTATGATCTTATTATAATATCTGTGATATCATCATTGTTGCACCTATAAAAAATTCCTAGTATTAAAATACCCACCACCAATACAGATCAACAGCTTGTAGAATCACAGATTGAGGAAGGGACTTCAGAGGTCTTCAGGTCTAATGTCCTCATTTTACATATCAAGATGCCAAGACCAACTGGAGGTAGTGATTTGTATAAGGAATCACAGCCAAGTATCAGAATTGGGATTAGAATGGAGTTCTTCTGAAGCTAGAGCCAGTGCCTTTTCTACTGCCATATTGCCTTTTACTTGAAGTTATTTATTAACTTGTCATTTGCAGTTTTAAAGAATGATATTCACAATATCCTTGCCTAAGTACAAATAGAAAAAGAGAAAAGAAGAGGAGGCTACAATAAGGTTAAAGAGAAGAAAGCAATTAATCTGCCAGTGTTTACTGAGTGCCCAATATTACTAAACACAGTGGGAGCATATGTATATGTAGCCAGCAGGGTGGGGAGGAAATAGAACAGATTAAAAATGGCCTCTACTCTAAAGGAATGTATCGTACACTTAGGAAGAAGAGATATCAACAATATCAAAAATTCAACACTATAAAGTAGAATCTGTTCTCTATCAACTGATCAGTACAGTATATGCTCTGAACTTAGAAGAGGATACTGTAGGCTGGGAGTAATCAGGGAAAGCTTCATGAATTTTTTTTAGGTCAAGTCCTTAAATCAAAATATTTGTTTTTCTCTTATGACACTTAGCATACTGTATCTTGATTACATTTGTGTAGGGCCTTAGGAATTTTGTTTCTTGGTGGGAAGTAGGTAGAAGTCATGAGCTCTACTTGGTTCGATGGGCCCTCTCTTAGTCTTGTTCTTGAATGCTGCATAGAAATGGGGGGTATTACTGTGTGTGTGTGTGTGTGTGTGTGTGTGTGTGTGTGTGTGTGTGTGTGTGTGTATGGGTTGAAGGAAAGAATCTCTTAATGCCAGGTCTACCTAGGTTCTTTGCAGTTTTCCTAAGTGAGTTCCAGAGAATGATTGGATAAGGCTAGTAGACCAGGAATGTAGTAGGAATTAAAAGAAATTTTGAATCATAAAACTCAGATAAGATACTCCATCTTTCAGCTCTGGATGTTTTCTCTGACTGCACCCTCCTCTCAATGGCCGCCCCCCCCCCCCCCCCCCCACTCAGCCTGGAATGCTTTCCATCCTTGTCTCCATCTACTGGCTCCCCTGGCTCCTTTTAAATCTCAACTAAAATCCTGTCTTCTACAGGAAGTCTTTCTCAACCTCTCTTAATTCTAGCACCTTCTCTCCATCAATTATTTTTATATGTTTTCTATTAATTAGATCCTGTATCTAGTTTTTTTGTACACATTTGCTTGTTTATTGTCTCCCTCATTATATTATGAACTCTTTGAGGGCAGGGACTGTCTTTTGACTTTTTTGGGAGGGTATCCCCAGTGTTTAGCATAAGTACCTGGCACATAGTTGATGCTTAATAAATGTTGTCTGACTGAGATGAGAGCTTAGACTTGAGGGAACCCAAGCGGCAAGAGAAAAGGCATTTAAAAGGCACTTAAAATATCTAAGTTTCTTGAACTACCCAAACTGAGTGCAGCTGACTAAGGTCTGCTTCACAAAAGAGCTGAGGATAACCTCTGTGGCTGTTGAACTGGAAAGCATAGTGTGATACTATGAAATCACCAAAATGACTTAATTGTATGCAGCAACATTTCTAGAGAAAATTAGGAAAAAGTCATATCTCAGCTAAGAAATAACTGGTAGCAGCAAAAGCAGCAGTAACTCAGTGAAGAAGCCACATTTCAGCTGCCAGTCAGCAGCCATCAAGCAACATTAGCAGCTCAGCAGAGATGCCTAGTAAACAGTGGAAAGATAAAGGACTCTGCAACATCATGAGTAATTTTTTCTTATTGTATTCCTTAGCCACATGTATTCTCTACACACCTGCCCTTTAGTGCATATTCTTTGCCCTTATATGTTCCCTTTATGTATATCCAACATGCATGTTCACTGGTCACAGAAGTTTCATGTGTATATACCCTTTTATCTGGTAGAATGTCCCACTTGTGGAAGAACATATCCCAGTGAGTATAGAAGAATCTTCCTTGTCACTTTAAATGTTTTTTACTTTGAACTAAAGTGTTCTCTGGTTGGCCTAGTTAAAGTAGTTACATCAGTGGGGGCTCATGAGATGATTTTTTAGTGAATACTGAATCACAAAATGCTTTGTTTTCTGAGGTCCCAAATATGAAGGCAATCTTAGGAGCTACATGAGTACTTACCTTTCTCCTCTCCCCCAAGCACTTTATGTGTAGGGACTGAGCCTTACCCATCCCAAAGCATTGAGCACACTACCTTGTATGCTATGGGCATTCAATAAGTATTTGTTGAATGAGTGAATGGATGAATCACTCAGTCAATGAGATGGGACTTGAAAAAGACACTTGAAGGATTGAAAAGGACAGGCAATTATAGGCAGCAGAAACACTTCTGAGAGCAAATGTAGAAGTTGCAAAAGAAAGCTTGGAGACTGAAGGAGGAGGACAAGAAAAGAAGACAGAGAATGTGAGAGGACTAGAAGACTAAAGAGACAGCTAAAGAGACAGCAGCTACCCAAATAATAGACTTATTTTTTCCCTTTATAGTACTCACTATGCCAAGGTCTCTGGATAATTTGCTAATATTAGATAAATGATTTTAGAATCTGATGGAGGGATGGAAGAGATAGTCATGGACCAGGAAGAGGTCAGGAGAAAGGGAGACATGGAAAAGAAAAATGACTGAGCAGAGTTATCTAAGTTGTAGGAAAGTGCGGGGAGCAGAGGGTACCTTGGAGAGGGGCTGTTTCCAGAAATACAGGCAGACAATGTTCATTGAAATGATTTGTGTTTGCAGTCAACCTTTGCCCCAGCTTCTGCCCCATGGTGATTTCTAAACTAGAGCCAATTCTCAGGAAAATGACAATCACTTTTCCCTCCTTTCATTTCTTCAAATCAGAATTAGTTTAAAAATAGTTTCCTCCCTGCTGCTGGGATACTCTGTCACTTGGAGAAGGAGGGTAATTATGAAAGACGAGGGTGTAATGTGATTACTGCCGGCCCCATTGTGTCAGCAAAGAAGGTGTCAGGGTTGCCTTGTGAATTCAGATCCCTTTCGTTTCCATCAGCACTGGCCCTTTATTGGACCTGTCAGGTTTCTGAAAAGGACCGGAGGGCAGAAAACTCCTTATAGACAGGACTTGGTGGCCGAACTTGAAGCTGTCAGGACAGAAAATGCCATGGGAGAACAGGATGAGTCAGGCTGAGACACCACAAACTGACCCCACCTAACCTTTTATAACCTCTCAGCAACTGGCTTCACCTTGGGGTCCACTTTGGTGGGAGGCACTTATAATAGAAATTAATTAGAACTCATTAAGCCCTAGAGCGTTACAGCTCAAAAGGACCTTAGAGATGATCAATTCCAACCCCTTTGTTGTGCAGATAAGGAAACTGAGCCCTAGAGAGAAGGAAACGATTTGCCCAAAATCACATTGGGAATTAATGTCAGAACTGAGACTGCAGCCTATATCTGCATCAGTGAGACAACAACTATCAATTTATATCCATAGATTTACCCAATTTATCCTAGAATTATTTAACTGATAAAGACTTGGTTGATGGGAAAGAAAACAGGATGTTGGTAAGATGTAGTTTTTATTTCTGGCTCTTCCACTAAATAGCACTGTGACTTGTGCAAGTCACTTAGAATCATAGGATGATCATTTAGAGTTGAATGAGACCATTCATAGAGATCATCCAGTCCAACTCCCTCATTTTGCAGGTGAAGAAAGTGAAGCCCAGAGATGTTCTGTGAATAGACTGGGGTTATAAGGTAGTAACTGGCAGAGTTGGCTTTCTAACCTGGGCTTTCTGACTACAAATCCTATGTTCCCCATTCTACCATGTCATCCCTTTGGATTTCACCTTTCTTATTTATAAAAAGAGAATACTTGATTAGATAGACTCTAAAATGCTTCCCAGCTCCCCCTGCCCCCACCATTTTAATCTGTGAAGTTGTTTGGAAAGAAAGTCATGGAGAAGGACAGCTTTAATAGGAAGTGACTTTTAAGGTCACCTAGTTCAAAGACACTAATTTCACAGATAAGGAAATTGAGGCAACTCCAATAGTTAGTCAAGTTAGAGTTAGTTGAGTAGAGTTGAGATGGTAGTTGTTACTAGAACCTGTCTCCTGGCATCTATCTATCTGTCTGTCTATCTATCTATCTATCTATCTATCTATCTATCTATCTATCTATCTATCTATCTATCTGTCTGTCTGTCTGTCTGTCTGTCTGTCTGTCTGTCTGTGTGTCTGTCTGTCTGTCTGTTTATCCACACACATATAGAATATACATTACACACATATGGAATATACATATATAAGATACACATATAGAATATATGATACACATATAAGATGTACACGCAAGTGTATATCTATCTATCTATCTATCTATCTATCTATCTATCTATCTATCTATCTATCTATCTATCTGGTGGTGCAGTGGACAGAGCACCAGTGCAGGAGGCAGGAGGACCTGAGTTCAAATCTCACCTCAGACACTTGACACTTACTAGCTGTGTGACCTTGGGCAAGTCACTTAACCCCAATTGCCTCATCCTGGCTTATCTCCAGTCATCCTGATGAATATCTGGTCACTGGATTCAGATGACTCTGGAGAAGAAGTGAGGCTGATGACGTGAACAGCCCTCCCTCACTCAAAACAAAGTCAAATACAAGTCATGTCATCATTTCTGATGGCATGGTCTTCTTTGGCAATGAAAGATGAACACACACACATATCTATCTATTTATATCTATGTATCTCTACACACACATAATATATAGAATATTCCAGTATCCTTTTTAGAAAGAAAGGTAAAGAGACAGAGCTTCTACAGCCTGACTTGACAGGTCACCTTAAACTTTCATGCCAAGAACATTATTTAAATTGGACCTAAATCTTTCATGTATTTTTCATGTATTTCAAGTATTTATTTACTCTTTACCATAGAGGATGTTAGGTAGCACAGTGGATAGAGTGCTGAACTTGGAGTTCATTTTCAACCTTAGACACTAACTGTGTGATCCTAAGTAAGTCAACTCACCTTTTCTGTCTCAGTTTCCTCAACTCTAAAGTGAGGATTATAATAGTACCTACTATGTAGGGTTGTTGTGAGGATAAAATGAGATAATATTTGCAAAGAACATAGCACAGCATCTGGTTTATCATATCATAATAAATCCTTGTCTTCTTTCTTCTTTCAGTGAAAATAGAGAACAGTAGCTGACCATCTGTGTATATTTCCAGCATCTTTAATGAATTGCCTCTCAGTCTACTAGGCAGCTAAGTGGTGTAGAGTATAGAGCTCTGGACATGAAGTTGGGAAAACTCTTTCAAATCCAGTCTCAGAAGAATAGTAATTGAGGAATTATTGACCCAGGTTTCTTTTGGTTCTTTAATTTCCTTTTTTCCTCCAGTACTTTTGGGTGATTTCTTTCCTCTTTGAGCACCACGTTTTTGGTTTTATGGAGTCAGATTCAGTAGTTGGCTATTTTCTTTGTCTTTGCTTTCAGACATAATACTTTGCTCTTTCCCAAACTTGATTATATGTCCCACACCCCTAAAACCTAATGATGAATGTTAGTGACCTTTAGCACCTTCCCCTTCCCCAGCTTGCTGTTTCTCCATATATCAGCATTCATTACAACCAACATGGCTCCAGTCAGTATATGTGAGTGTCTGTGACTATTGTGCTTTCCTATGGTTTCTACACTGGTCATTGCTCTGACTAATCCCTCATCTTTCAAATCCCTTCCTGCACCGACTCTCCTACCATTCACTGTTGATACCAGAACAAATTATTTACTTTACATTTAATCTAATGAATTAACAACCAAGGTAGGTTTCAATAAATCCATAGTTTTCTATCCCCCACAAATTGTTCATATATGTCTACGAAGCACCCCAAATATCTGAGAAGAGCCATAGGAATAGTTGGGTTTTCCAACTCTTACAATTTTGCATCGTACAAAGATGCTCCAAGCCAAGTAGCTCTCCTTCCTGGAATGTGCTCTCCTATTCTTTTCATTTAACCAAATTTTACCCACCCTTCCCTTAGGATCCAGCCTAAATATGATGCCCTTGGGGATTTTTCACCAAAAACTCATGCTAGCAATGATCTCTCTGGACTTCTTTTGCACATGTAATTAGTGACTTTTAATTTAGGACTTAGTTATTTGCTGGATTTTATTCTTCTGTGCCAACAATGATTTGCGAAAAAGAATTGTAATAAAAGACAACATCAAGAACATGTATAATCAGAAAGGGAGGTCATGTGGTGAGAATGTGGGCTGAGAGATGTATGACATTTCAACACATTCATAATCCACCTGGGTTTCAAAGGCACTGGAGATAGGGGAAAATGAAAAAAGCCAAAGGGTGGGTTTAAAAAATAACAGCTGGCATTTATAAAGCACGTTAAAGATTCCAAAGCAGCTTTCCATGTTTTCTTATTTGATCCTCTCAATTATCCTGTGAGGATAGTGCTAGTCTTAGCCTCTTTTTGCAGATGAGAAAACTGAGGTAGACATGGGTCAGCTGACTTGCTTAGATTTACACAGCTAGTAAGTTCCTAAGGCAGGATTTCAACTGGGTTCTTTCTAACTCTGAGTCCAGGACACTATCCACCTGGCAGCCGAGCAAAAGGAAATCTGAAGAGAGAGAGATTGATTCAGTGGTGCCTGTTTGGAGGTACCTATTAATTTTTCCTTTCTAGTCAGTGCCATTTCTGTCCTGTAGGAGAAAATCTCCTCTCTTGGTGGGGAGAGAGAGATAGAGAGAGGGGGAAAGAGAGAGAGATAGAGAGAGAGAGACCGAGAGACATAGAGACACAGAGAGACAGAGAAAGACACAGAGACAGAGAGTGGATTGAGAGGGGGAGAGAGATAGAGGGAGAAAGGGACAGAGAAGAGAAAGAGAGAGGAGAGAGACAGATAGAAACAGATTGAAACTGAGTGAGAAGAGACAGACAGAGACACAGTGAAGAGAGAGACAGAGAAAGATAGAGACAGAGTCAGAAACATTTATTAAGCACTTACTATGTGTCAGGTACTATGCTAAGCACAGTGAATACAAGTACAAGGAAAAAGACAATTTCTATCCTCAGGGAGCTTATATTCTAGTGGGGAAGACAATATGAGGCTCTAGGTGAAGAGACTGAATGACTGATCAGTCAGCTTGTTATCACACTGTCTGATCAAGGATACTGGGAGTATCAGACCTGCCCAGGGGTTCCTGAGACATACTGACTGGACATTGATCTGCTGGTAGGTTTTGCTGTGAGTAGAACAATGCTGGGGTAGATTCCTGTTGGTTCCCAATGACAGAAAGAATTATTCTCTTGGGTACTGGCTTGCCTAATGAAATGGGGTGGCTGCCTAGTCTAGAAGTGATTTGTGTGTTGAAATGAGATTCCTGTGCTCAGTGTTTTGATGTATTTGTTTTTATTTTTTCACAATATTATGATTAAAAAAATAAAAACAAACCCTGCCCACAACTATGCCTTGGTGAATATATTCAAATGGAATACTGTAGAGAAGGGACAGAGTACAAAATTTTCCTAGGGCATATATGTGGACTACAGCTCCAGAAGTTTGATTGGACAAACCCATACTGAACTGTAGATTATAGACTGAGGAGTCAAGCATTGCCAGCCACAAAGAGATAGAAATAAGAGGAGAGAGGCAACTAGCTCTTGGAGGGTTAGAAGGCTTGTCAGATATTCCAGGGAGAACTTGCATGTTGGGTGGAGTACATGTCATCAAGGATGACCACTTCTTTGATCACACTTGACTTTTACTACTGAAGAAGGTCAATGCCCCAACTTTCTCCCCCTCTTCCTCTTTATCCCTCTAATCCATGAAATAGTAAAAGATCTGGAGCAGAGGTTTTTAACCTGGGATCCAGAGAAGGGTTCTGTGGATAAATTTCAGGGGTTTTTTGAACTTAGATGGGTAAAAAATTACATCTTTGTTTTCACTAAACTCCAGGTCAAATTATCAACTTCTTCACTTATGAATATAGGAAACAAAGTAGAGTGTTATTGCTTTGACCAGCAATAGAAATCACAGATATTTTCACATCCTATTACAGGATGTTGCAGACATCTTGAGATATCATTTACACTTATCACTACTTCAAAATTACTATAGTTATTAGACCTGCCACCAGATTGCCCATGATTGCAGTCTTCTTGTCTCCGTACCATATTTCAATGTAATTGGTTTCTTTTGTAACCCCATGTCTTTCCTCACTTAAAAAGATTTTTCTGAGAAAGGGTCTGTCCTGAGGCTTTCACAGACTGTCATAGGAGTCTCTGACAGACACACAAAGGTGAAGAATTGCTGATATGAATGAAGGAAGGCAGCCTCTTGAGTAAATGGTCTATGGAAGAAGTATGATAAGATATAGACAAGAATTGCATGGGATGAGAAGGCATGGAGGGCCATTGGAGGAAGTATACATGGAGCATGGGTCTACTGAAGTATCAAAGCTTGGTTCTCTTTCATTGTTTCATGTGTAAATACCTTGTCTTTCAAATTGAATTATGAGCTCCATGAATCAATCAGTCAACATACACCTGCTATTATTAAGCACTTGCTATGTGCCAATCACCGTGCTAAGCCCTGGAGCTACAAGGAAAGACAAAAGACAACCCCTGCTCTCAAGGAGTTCTCAGTCTCAGGGAGAAGACAATATGCAGACAACTATGTTTTCCTCTGAGTTTACTGGCTACATTTCTTGCTCAAAGATTTCTTCCTCAAACCCAATTTACTCTGGAGCTCATAGATTAGACAATAAGTCCCTACCTACCTAGCACAGAGTGGATTTAAATACTAAATAGTAATTGCTTCTCTTTTACCCAGGAACCCTGAGGGTCTTCTCCCAGTTTGATTTTTTTTTTTTATTAAAGTGACCATTCCTTGAGTAACTACTTAAAGAAGGCTATTCATTGAAAGAGTGTATCTCATGCAAAGTGAGGATGCTATAAGACCCTTAGTCTGAAAGGGCCAGGGTCTCACATTGCATCCTGCACCATCTCCATCCATCTTGATGAATATCAGGCCACTGGACCCAGATGGCTGAGGAGAAGAAAGTGAGGTTGGTGATCTTGCACAGCCCTTCCGCCCTCAAATCAAAGTCAACTGCAAGTCATGTCATCATCTTGATGTCATGGTCCTCTTTGAGAATGAAAGACAAACATAACAAGCTCTCTACAGGATAAGTTGGAGACCATCAACAGAGGCAAGAATTAAGAGAGATTGGGAAAGGCTTCCTGTAGAAGGTGGAATTTTAACTGGGGCTAGAAAGAAGCCAGGAGGCAGAGATGAGTAATCTTTACCTATTGGTAGTCATGTAATTTCAGAGCCTTTTTCTTCCTAAGAGATCCTGGCGTTTTCTTGCTTTTTAAGGAGACATCATTCTCACCATTCACTTTGGAGAGGGTTGAGTAGATGACAGATAATCAACTTGTGAGCACCAAAAGGTTTCACACAATTTGTGAATCTCTTGGATGAGTGAGGTGCCTAAGTCTATGTATGGTGTAAAGCCTAGGATTTTGATACTCTTAACAAATTTTAATAATAATAGCTAACATTTATATAGGATTTTAAGATTTACAACGTGCTTTATATATGTTATCTGATTGGATGGGAAACTGACACTGAGAGTTAAAGACCAAGGTCAAATACATATTAAATATCTGAGGTGGAGTTAAAGCTGATGTCTTTCCAATTCCAAGGCCAGCATGCTAGTCATTGAAAATCCTCATCTTTCTTGACTTTTTTTCTTGCAGCTCTGACACTACTGCCCATCCTCTTCTCTTGGATATACTCTCCTCCCTAAGTTTCATGACACTACTCTCGGTTCTCTTTCTGCCTGTCTGACCATTCCTTCTCAGTCTTCATCCAGGTAACGTCCACTCACCTTGGGTGTTTCCCAAAGCTCTGGATCATAGTCTCTTCTATGTCCATACTCCCTCCCTTGATGATCTCATCAGACTTCCATGGACTCCCTTAGCCTGTCCACAGAGATGATTCCCAGATCCATATAATCAGACCCAATCTCTCTCCTGAACTCATCTTTTAACATCAACTGTCTTTCGCATATGTCAAATTGGATGCCTCATAGGCATTTGTCTCCCCCTGTTCAATTCTCCCTACTTTCCAATTTTCCTATCATTGTTCAGGGTACCAGAAAACACCTACTCACCTAGTCTTGCAAACTCAGTTTCATCCACAGTGTTTCTCTCACACTTACATATTATCTGTTGCCAAATCTTGTTACTAACTTTTACAACATCTCTTACATATATTCCCTTCTCTTCACTTACACAGCTACCACTCTGGTACAGGCTGTCACTAACTCACACTGAGACTTTTGCAATAGCCTTTTGGTTGATCTTTCTGCCTCAAGTCTCTCCCCATGCCAACTAACCTCAAAGTGATATCCCCAAGTCAAGGCTTTGACCTTTTCTTCCCCTTTCCCCAATTAAAAAAAATTCCTATGGCTCCCTATTATTTTCAAGATCAAATATAAAATCTTGTGTTTGATATTTAAAGCCCTTCATAACATGATCCTTTCCTACCTTTCTAGTTTTCTTATACTTTACTGTCCTTATACTTTACTGATTGTCTATGACCAATCTACACTGGTCTTCTCCCTAACCCGCAAACATTATTCATCTCTCTACCGTGGATCTTTTCTGCCTGTCCCACCATGCTTGGAATGCTTTCGCACCTTGTCTCTAACTCTTGGCTTCCCTGGCTTTTTTCAAGATTCAGATCATATTTCTCTTCTCTAGGAGGCCTTTGATGATCTCCCTATCCCTTCTTGGTACGCTTCTCTCTGAGATTGTCTTCCATTTTTTGCCGTATATATCTTGCATATACATAATTGTTTGCATGTTGTCCTTGCCTTTAGAATGTGAACTCCTTGAAGACAAGGATTGCTTTTTTACCTTTTTGTATGTGTGTTTCCTCAGTTTAGCCAGTACCTGGAACATAGAATAAATGCTTTTTAACTGATGGACTAATTATAGGTGAAAACATGCTGTGTTGTTGTTAATGTTATAAACTATTTTATGTGCACAATACTAACAATATAGCATTAAAATACTTATACAGTTTCCTCTTGGTTATGCCACTTCCTTGTCTCCAGGAAGAGTACCCAGTCCCATGTGAAGTTTAAGGACAGGAAAATGGTCCAGACAGAGATTCATTGGTAATGATTGGATACCATTCATATAGCCTCAGATAGAATCAGCCTGAGCTCCTCTATATTCAGCTCCACTCTTTGCCCCAGTGTTCTATAGAACTGTAATATTCTCTGGGAGATAGAGGTCTTCCATGATTAAAAGTTCATACTAATGATATTTTCTCTTAAAATATGAAAATAAATCATCTGTATCAGTGATAAACAATTCCCCCTATCTTTTCTCCATTTTTCTGCCCTTCTCTTTTTTCCTGTGGATATTCCATACCTGTAATCTCCTTGATCCATAATTTATGGATTCTTTCATCATACTTCAGGCTCCAAAGTGTGTTGTGGTTAGATCAGTTCGGAAATGCTGTCCTACCTTTTAGCCCAAATGGATAAGTGAAATAGGTTTTTTGGTCTTGAAGGGTTATTCACCATTTGGAAGAGAGGATGACACAGATGCACACACTTGAGGAGGAATATGGCACCCATAGTTGTAATGAGCAATTATGGTGCCCATGATGAACATTATAGTATCATTCCAGGGTAAGTAAGGGATGGGAAGACCTTGGACCTTCTGCCCAACGCTCCCTGGCAGGGGACAATGGGGCTCTCACATCCCCATGATCACTGTCAGTAAGGCTGACCTCAGGTTAGAAAGGAGTTCACCTGGATTGTGGCCATTGGGTAGTGGCAAAAGGGAAGGAAGAAATACCATCTGGTAGCTTATTATTTCATTAATTATTCTTGCTAACTAGGTGCTTACTTCATTTATTTCTGTCTGCTGGACGATCACAAGTGCTGACAGCACCCTCTAAATGTCAGTTTCAAAGCCCCTGGTTGCTGGAAACTTACAGATTGAATTGGCCCCCAGAGATGAGAACTTTAGTTTAGAAGCTCAAACGGCTTTTTACTTTTGTCTCTGATCTGACTGCAGGTATTTAGTTGATGAGACCTCACTTTTACTCCCCTGATTACTCTTGAAAGCAGAGTTCTTTAAGGCCTATAATTTAAAAAATTCTTTTTCTTCCATGCCTTTGCTCTAAAAAATACATTTTGTTCTCCATTAGGTTATATGGTATCATCTTTGGTCCATTATTGTTAAAGGGAGAATGGCATGTAATTCAAATGTTGTTTTATTAACTGTTAAATCTAGGACAAGTATTGCAAAAATAGCTGACTTTCATATGTTTTCAGTCAGAATAAAGGAAAGAATTGACCATTTTGTCATAAGTGGTTGCCATGCTGATAATATAACATTGCAAAGCACAAAGTCAAAGGTTTAAGACAAGTCCAACCAACAGATTCTGTATGTAGATCCATATGCATAAATTAAAATTTGACAAGATCCAAGTATGTTTGGGTAGCTTTATATTTGCACCTGAAGTGATTCTTTTTTTTTTTTTTTATTTAACTTTTAACATTTATTTTCACACAATTTTGGGTTACAAATTTTCTCCCCTTTTATCCCCTCCCCCCCCAGGCCCAAGCTTTCTAATTGCCCCTGTGACCTATCTGCTCTCTCCTCTATCCTCCCTCCCTGCCCTTGTCTCCGTCTTCTCTTTTGTCCTGTAGGGCCAGATAGCTTTCTTGACCCCTTAACCTGTATTGCTTGTTACCCAGTGGTAAGAACATTACATTTGGTCCTAACACTTTGAGTTCCAACTTCTTTAGCTCCCTCCCTCTCCACCCCTTCCCCTTGGAAGACAGGCAATTCAATATAGGCCATATCTGTTTAGTTTTTCAAATGATTTCCATACTAGTTGTGTTGTATAGGACTAACTATATTTCCCTCCATCCTATCCTGTCCCCCTTTACTTCTATTTTCTTATGGTCCTTTCCCTCGACCTCGGATTGCATTCTCCTCCCCATGCCCTCCCCTCCATCCTCCCCCCCACCCTGCTTGTGCCCCTGTCCCCCACTCTCCTGTATTATGAGATAGGTTTTCCTATCAAAATGAGTGTGCATTATATTCTTTCCTTTAGTGGAATGTGATGAGAGTAGACCTCATGTTTTTCTCTTGCCTCCCCTCTTTATCGCACCGCTAATAAGTCTTTTGCTTGCCTCCTTTATGAGAGATAATTTGCCCCATATAACTTCTCCCTTTCTCCTCCCAATATTTCTCTCTCACTGCTTGATTTCATTTTTTTTTTAAGATATGATCCCATCCTCTTCAATTCACTCTGTACACTCTGTCTCTATGTATGTGTGCATGTGTGCATGTGTGTGTGTGTGTGTGCTCCCACCCAGTACCCAGATACTGAAATGTTTCAAGAGTTACAAATATTGTCTTTCCATGTAGGAATGTAAACAGTTCAACTTTAGTAAGTCCCTTATGACTTCTCTTTGCTGTTCACCTTTTCATGGTTCTCTTCATTCTTGTGTTAGAAAGTCAAATTTTCTTTCCAGCTCTGGTCTTTTCATCAGGAAAATTTGAAAGTCCTCTATTTCATTGAAAGACCATTTTTTCTCCTGAAGTATTATACTCAGTTTTTCTGGGTAGGTGATTCTTGGCTTCAGTCCTAGTTTCTTTGACTTCTGGAATATCCTATTCCATTCCCTTCTATCCCTCAATGTAGAGGGTGCCAGATCTTGTGCTATCCTGATTGTATTTCCACAATACTTGAATTGTTTCTTTCTAGCTGCTTGCAATATTTTCTCTTTCACCTGGGAATTCTGGAATTTGGCCACAATGCTCCTAGGAGTTTCTCTTTTTGGATCTCTTTCATGCGGTGTTCTGCGGATTCCTTGAATAATTATTTTGCCTTCTTGTTCTAGAATCTCAGGGCAGTTTTCCTTGATAATTTCGTGGAAGATGATGTCTAGGCTCTTCTTTTGATCATGGTTTTCAGGTAGTCCCAGAATTTTTACATTGTCTCTCCTGATTCTATTTTCCAGGTCAGTTGTTTTTCCAATAAGATATTTCACATTATCTTCCATTTTTCGAATCTGCGCGGTATGTTCTGAGATATCTGTCTTTCTCATAAAGTCCTTAGCGTCCATCTGTACCATTCCAGTTTTGAAAGATCTATTTTCTTCAGTGAGCTTTTGAATCTCCTTTTCCATTTGGTTAATTCTGCTTTTGAAAGCATTCTTCTCCTCATTGGCCCCTTGCACCTCCCTTGCCAGCTGAGTTAGGCTAGTTCTCAAGGTGCCAATTTCTTCAAGATTTTTTTGGTTCTCCTTTAGCAGGGAGCTGATCTGCTTTTCATGCTTCTCCCTCATCCCTCTCATTTCCCTTCCCAGTCTTTCCTCCACCTCTCTAACTTGATTTTCAAAATTCCTCTTGAGCTCTTCCATGGCCCGAGCCCATTGGGTGGGCTGGGACACAGAATCCTTGATTTCTGTGTCTTTGCCTGATGGTAAGCATTGTTCTTCCTCATCAGAAAGGAAGGGAGGAAGTGTCTGTTCTCCAAGAAAGTAGCCTTCAATAGTTTTATTTCTTTTCCCTTTTCTGGGCATTCTCCCCAGCCAGTGACTTGACCTCTGAATATTCTCCTCACACCCACCTCGCCTCCTGGTCCTCCCAGCCAGCGTTTGGGGACTGAGATTCAAATGCTGCTTCCTGCCTTAGGGTTTTTGGTGGGGACAGGGCTGCTATTCAGTGTTAAATTAAGTTCAGGTGCTGGGGTCAGGGGCAGGGCTGCCTCTCTGGCTCACTTCCCTCAGGGGGTTTATGCACAGACCTTCCACAATGGATCCAGGCTCCCGCCCATTTGGGGAGCCCCTGTCTGCAGCCGCCTCTCAGCTTCTATCTCCTGGGGGGGCCCGAGCCATGGGGGCACCCCACTCCCCTCTCAACCTGCCTAAGAGACTCTCTCACCTACCCCCGTCAGTCACCTGTTGGTGGGGGGGCTTGTGCCGCCGCTGAAGATCCCGTCCCCGTAGCCCTCTCGCATCTTTTCCTCTCGGTGTCGTGGCCGCCGCAGTGCTGCACTCTGCTCCCCAACCCGGCGCCCAGTCCACGGCGCGAAGGACCCCCCGTGAGAGGTTTGCAGGTCTCTCCGGAGCAGAAATCTCCCTTGCTCCAATATTCCGTGGTCTCTGGGTGCAGAATTCGCCCTGGCTTGGTCCCCTCTAGCCGTTCTGTGGTTTGTGGGTTCGGAGCTATGTGTATGTGTGTCTTTCTACTTCGCCATCTTGGCTCCCGAGCCCTGAAGTGATTCTTACAGAGATTTCTCAAACCTTAGCAGACCTGAGGTCATCATTCTTGTACTTCAATCTAACTAATTCTGCTCCCTGCCCCCAAATCTGCAAATGCTAGCTCCATTGCTTCCTATCTGCTTCCTGGTCTCCTTCAACCTTCTACAGAAAATCTTTCACAATCTCTCTTAATTCTTATGACTTTCCTTTGTTGGTTATTTCTAGTTTATTCTGTAGATAGCATGTTTACACATAAGTTATTTGCGTATTTTCCCCCTAATGTGATGTCCTTGAGATGTGGGGCTATTGTTTTCCTTTCTTTGTATCCCTAGCCCTTACCATAGTGTCTGGAGCATAGTAGGTGCTTAAAAATATCCCCTGACTGTCTTAATATTTCTGTATATTCCATCTGCTTTAGAACTGACACCTGGAAAGGGAAGATATTCGAAGGAAAAGGGAAGACTTAAATAAATTCTGGTAAAGCAAACACAATCATGAATAATTCTATGATTATTTGAGGAGAAAAAGATCAAGCTGAAAAAGAGAAAAGGAAAAGAAGGGTCAACTAAAGAGACTAATGTCACTTTGTAGGGAGGTTTCTGATGAGCTTAGATTTTTAAAAGGCTACTTCAAAAAAAATGAAAATAGTAACATGTAACTAAGGAAGAACACAAAAGAGTAGCATGGATTTGTAAGAATAGTATTAGGAAGGTTAAAACTTGAAGTTATACCTTTTAAAGATGTTCAGTGGAATAATATAACCTTTTAACATTATGCATTGGTCAAGAATAAGTATGAGGAAGATGGAGGCACAGCAGCCAGAGCACTGGGTCTAGAGTTAGGAAGACCTGAGTTCAAATCTGACCTCAGAGACTACTAGCTGTGTGGCTCTGAGCAAGTTACTTGGCCTCTTTCTGCCTCAGTTTCCTCAAATGTCAAATGGGGATCATAATTGCATCTCCCTCCCATGGTTGTTGTAAGGATCATATAAGGTAATATTTGAAAGTGTTTATTTAGTGCAGCGTCTGGCAATAGTAGGTACTTAATAAATGCTTGAAAGTGTGTTTGTCCTTCATTCTTGAAGAGGACCATGACATCAAGATGATGATATGACTTTCAGTTGACTTTGATTTGAGTGAGGGAGGGCTGTGCAAGGTCACCAACTTCACTTTCTTCTCTTGAGCCATCCAAATGCTTGAATCATAATAAAGGAGAAGTAATTTGTCAGCTTTGATGAAAGGCATGGTCCTCTGAAACCTAAATCCTTCCTCACAAGTACTGTGGGTACTGAGTTTACAGGATATTTTACTCATTTGTGTATGGAGGTCAAAAAAAATTTACCTGTTATTCCTGTGTTGGGATATGCTGGGATTGTTCTGTGAGGCAATGAATCTGGTTCGTGTTAACCCTAACATTCTTGGAGAAGGAAGATTTATAAAAGCAGAGACTGTGCTATGTGGCGATTATTGGGGAAGAGGACAATGAGCTGAGGATATGGTTAGTGTAAGTGTGGGACAAGCAAGATTTCCATAGCACCACTGAACCCAAGAATCCTGGCAGAATACCAGCAACCCCAATGCCCAAGCTGAAATGAAAACCTGTCAGCCAGTCAACCAGTATTTATTAAACTCCTACTATGTGCCAGGTACTGTGATAAGCCCTGGGTTTATGAAGAAAGGCAAGAAAGACTCATCTCAAGGAGGCTTCAGCAAGCATTCTGACCATCAAGAGTGGAAGAAAAACATAGCCTTGTGGACTCAGACAGAAGTTATCCAGATGCAAGTGAAGGAACACTGCACTGAAGCCTAAACTCTCTCCTTCGAACATGTGAGTCTATACGAGATTGTACATATATGTATATGGATGCTAATAACTATTTCTATCATGGCATAGTGGACAGAGTGCTGTACCTAGAGTCAGGAAGCCCTGAGTTCAAACCCAGCCTAAAACACTTACTAGCTGTGCAACCCTGGGAAAAATCACTTAACCTCTATCTGCCTCAGTCTTCTCATAAAGAAGGCTAATAATGGGGCTAATAATAGCACCTGTCATTCAGGGTGGTTGTGATGATCAAATGTTTTACAAAACTTAAAGTGTAAGATAAATGCTAGCTCTTAATATTCGCATTGCAATGATGTCCTTATTAAATATACTTATTTGATTTATAGTTCCTGCTTAGTCTAATATGAATAGTTACTAAATATCTAGACCTGAGCACAGGTCCCAGTCTAATCTAGAAAACATGATGGAGCTACATGGAGATAACTCTGATTACGCAAAATACCCCCAATTGTATCCAAGTAAGGTTTGAATTCAGAATTCTGTGGCATATGTATATGATTAGGAAAGGATGGAGAAAGGTTATGTAGAAGTGTAATTGATCATTCCTGAAAATTTGATAAAACAACCTATTAACTGGATGATTTATGAGTTCTTAGTAAAGGAAATGATGATCAGCAGGAGTCAGCATAGATTCACTAGAATAAACAATATTTCCCTAACCTAATTCTTTTTTCTTATGTGGTTTTGACATAGGAACACAGTAAACATTTTCTTTCCTGGGTTTTGGCAAGGCATTTGGCCAAATTTATCTTTGTGAATGAGATGGGGAAATGTAGACCAGGTGGAGTGAGGAGGATTCACAATTGTTGAATGATCACATATCTCAATCAGTGAGTGATAGAACAATAGGAACCTAAAGAGAAATCTCAATTGGAGAACCATAGGGATCAATCTTTGACTTGGTTCTTTTCAAGAGTATTATCAAATGGATGGATGGATGAAGACATCCATCAAAGCATGTATTATTAGGATCATATAAGTTGTTTTGGAATAAAGAGGGGAAAATGGAGAAAACGGTAGGACTCTGAAGCTAAAAGGGGATTCAGGTATCCATGAAAAGTGAAAGATAAGTAAAAGGAAATAGTAATCCTTTATATAGAGCCTTAAGATTTGCTAAATGTTTTACATATGTTAAAATTTGATCCTCATAATAACCTCATAATCCTCATAATAACCATGTGAAGTGGGGTTATTATCCCCATTTTACAGAAAAAGAAGTTGAGGTCAAGAGAGGTTAAATAACTTGCCCATAGTCATAAAGGTAGTAATTTCTTTTTGGAAGGATCTAAACTCATCTTCCTTATTTCAAGTCAGTACTCTATCTACTGTACTGCCTGCAGTAGCTAACATTTATATAGTACTCTAAGATTTTCCAAATTATTTCTATGTTATCTCATTTGATTCTCAGTGTGAGGTAAATGCTATTATTAGCCACAATTTAAAAATGAGAAAACCGATGCTGAAAGAGGTTAAGAGACTTACCCAGGGTCACAAAGCTAGTGAATGTCTGAAGCAGGACTCAGGTCTTCCTAACTCTAAGCCTAACCCTCCATCTGCTATGCTACTTAAGCTCAGGTCTGGTTTTTGTCAATTTGGAGGTTGAGATGCTGGTCTGGGAGCAGTGATTAAAGCTGTATGGAGGTTGAGCTCATGATTGCAATGTGATCAGTTTTGCTATATGTTACAGTGAAATTGAATGTGAGAGTCTTGGGTTTGTGGACTGTTTCACGTGAATGTAATTTCAGTGTTTGTATCGATCAATAAACATTTATTAAGGATGTCTGATGTGCCAGGCACGGTGCTAAGTACTGGGGATACCAAATGAAGCAAAAGATGGTACCTGCCTTCAGGGATGTTACAATCTAATGGGAGAGACATTAAATCATATACAGGATAAATAGGACTCATCCAAGATTACTCAGTTGAAAAGTAGCCAAGCCAAGATTTGTTACTCTGGTTTATAGACGTTCCATCCAATTCTCTTTCCATAGCACCACGGCTAAAATGGAGAGTACTATTGTTTAGCTAGCTTATATGTGGTTGGGTAGTGGTTGGGTAGTTAGCATTGTGTTACTGAATTGAAGACTATCTTACTTTCTGCAATATAGCCAGGCCATCACCGAGCAGAGAGGTAAGCTATGGTTTCAGATAAGTCAGTCTAACTGAAGCAGCAATGCACCATGAAGGAGAGTCTGGAGGCAGCATGTGCCAGGCAAGTCAACCTATGACCACCACGGCCACCATCTTCCCTCAGACTCTGCTAGAGGCAGCTCAGGATCATGAATCCAAGAGCTTTGGGAATAGCAGCATTCCTCAACCCATGAGACCTGCTTTCAACTCAGTCCCTGAAGCCAATAATTGAAGGGGAGAAATCATGGAGAGGGGATCTATCTATCTTCCTCCGTACATCATCAGCTGCCACAGGATTAGCACAAGAGTCCTAGGAGGGGCAGCACTTCTCAGACCACTGCCTCTGCTTCCAGACCAGCTCTCACAGTCATTATCAGGGGAAGTAACTCATGTGAAAAAGGGGCCAGGCATCCCCACCTACTGCCAACCAACTTCCACCCACCTGTCGGACAAGTCAATGTATTTTAAGCAGTAGGAAATTCTGAAGGAGAGATAGGAGATAGTGTGTCTCATAAAAGTCAACCATCACTACTACTTTGACCATCATCCCCTCTCAGACCCTGATGGTGACAGCCAAGGACCCTAACTATACTTCTAGCCCACTGTCTGAAGTCATCATTCTAGGAAGCAACCCTTGTTGAGATACAGCCTGACCATTCAATAGCCATAGCTACTGAAAGACCCATAAAAGAAAGTTCTTGCCACCAAAGTCCATGGCACTGTCAAATAGTTCAACTTATATGATTTATCAGTGAAAATCACATTAAAGAAGATGCATGACCATCTGCTTTGCTGCTGTGCCCTAATACCCTGGGCCCTTGCCATCTAACTTTCAGTTTCTATTTGTGCTGTTTCCCCCATTAGAATATGGATCCTGGAGAACAAGACCTATCTTCCTTTTCTGTTTGTATTCTCAGGGCTTTGTGCAGAGTAAAATTTTAAAAATGCCATGTTCATTCATTCATTCATATGCAAAAAGTGTATGTGAGGGGTGGGCAAGGGGTCTTTTGTTGATTTCCTTCCTCAGATTCCTTCTCATACTAGCGTTGGGCCCAATAATTTTTGAATTTGCCTAGCAACTGTGGTGACTCTAGTAACTTTCTTTAGCTTTCTAATGGGAAAACCAACCATTTTGGTCCTGGTTTGTGTTACGGAGCAGGATTCCAACAGGAGAAATCATTATAAAAGTGGTTTCCCTACAGAGTGAGACACCAGCTAGATTCACTAAACCCAGAAAAAGTCATTATTCAGTTGTGTCCAACTCTTTGTGACCCTGTGGACCATACTGTCCATGGGATTTTCTTGGTAAAGATATTGGTTTGACATTTCCTTTCTCCACTGGATTAAGGCAAAGAGAGATTAAGTGACTTGCCAAGGGTTGCAAGACTAGTAAGTCTCTGAGGCCAGATTGGAACTCAGGTTTCCCCAACTCCAGACCCAGTGTTCTATGCACTGAACCATCTTGTTGCCTCTCCAATTCTATTGTTTAAAGGGACTAAAAAGGGACATATTTAGGGATAATGATGAGATGACTCAATGGATCTGGAGCTCTCCTCTGATGTTTGATGGTGTCATGGAGGTGGCACTTGGTTCTCAAAACTGATTGCAGTGGAGCACAAACTATGGCAGGACCCAGAAAGATGGAAAGGTTTGGGGTCAGGATCCAGGAATGGGTCATATGGTTCCTTGAGAGCAGGGGCTCATTTTTGATTTTATTTATATCCCCAGTACTTAGCCCAGTACTTGGCACATAGGGGGTGCTTTAGTAAATGCTATTCAACTAACTGACTATGTTTTCCAAGACTTGTCATCACGGTGCTAGAGAGTGATGAATTTTTAGCAACTTTCAGAAGTCATTGACCAAAGCATGGAAGGGTCAGCTAACCTACATCAGTGTCACATTAATGAACATAAAATATTTGGATTCTTGAAGGGTTGAGCAGGATAAGGTACCAGACGCTGAAGTCCTTGCTCTAGCTGAACTGCCAAGTATTCAAACTATGCTTCAGAGAGCGCAACTCTGATGGGTGGGCCACGTTGTTTGAATGCAAAAAAACTGTTTTATGGAAAACCTGCATGGGGCAGGTGATCACATGGTGGCCAGAAGAAATGATACAGGACACTCTCAAGGTCTCTCTCAAGAACTTTGGATTTGACTGTGCAACGTGGGAGACACTGGCACAGGACTGCTCAGCATGGCGTGCCCACATAAGAAAAGGTTCTGTGCTCTTTGAGCAAAGCAGAATTGACACAGCACAAAGTAAAGGCAGGATGTGCAAATTTGGGACATTCACCCCAAATATTCATATGGACTGTCTGTGCCCAACCTGTGAGAGAGCATTCCAAGCTCGTATTGGTCAGATTAGCCATAGTTGGACACAATGAAATTTCACTTTACAATGGTGATGTCATTTTGGTTCTCTTTGAAGATGAAGGACAACAACCAACCAATAATAACTGGCCATGTATGGTGCTTTAAAACTGGCAAAAGACTTTGCATATGTTGTATTACATTTGAGCCTCATGGCAATCTGGTGAGGCAGGTCCTATAGGCTGGTACTTTACCCACTTTATAGATAAGGATAGTGAGGTTCAAAGAGAACAAATGGCTTGTACAGCCTCACCTAGCCAAAGAGCATTGAAGACAGGGAGTTTAGACACAAATCTTCCTGACATTAAGTCCAGTGCTCTTTAAACTGCAATTTTCTATGCAATGACATTTCCTTATCCATTAACTCACAAGGCTATCACTATATTCCTGTGGATAAATCACTCCACTATTTTAGGACTCAGTTTCTGCATCAAATGGAGGATTGGATTTGATGAGTTTGGAGATTCTTCCCAGCTTTAACATTCCGTTGTTCCTTGAGCATTTTTGGTGGATAGAAGTGGACCTCAGAACAAATTGCCCTATTTAGCAATAGACACTGCCTATTGTTAGGAGACTAAATATACTGTAGATCTCCTCCCCCACCATAGTCTCTCATTGATTGCTCTAGGATCTCAGGCCCTTTCTCTTTTTTGATTACCAGCGCCTGTCACATTGTTTTTTTCCTTATTGACCTTGGCACCTGTCAGCCCTGTCCATATCCCCTAATTGTCTCTGCATGCAGGGTATCCATCTTCTGTAGAAGAGTTGGGCTTCTTTTGACTTCTCAGCCCTTGTCAGGCATATTGATTCACTTGGCTCTTCTCAGAATTTAAGAGGTGATCCATGACTTTCTTTGCCCTTGGATGGAGGAAACTGGCCATGTGCCAAGTCTTATAAGGACTCCAAAAGCTTAAGCTCAAGGTGTCAAGCTCAGGTAAATTTTTAGAATGGATGAGAGTCAAAGGGTTTAAGGGCCCTTTCCCTATCAAAGAGGTCTTTTAAATCCAGGCTAGCTATAGTCAGCTACCGTTTTTTTGTTCTGACTTTAAAAAGATGAGGAGTCATATTTCAAAGCATTTGATCCTTTGCCACCTGTCTCATGCTGTCTTTGAATCCTAATATTGATCCACTGGTATTCTGATCTTGGTTTACATTATTACTCCATTTCTGACTCTTTTTGACACTCCCTCAGCCCAAAATTTTCAGTCATGACCATAGTCTGGCCATTTGTCAGACTCTCTACTGCCTTTTTTCCCTTTCTGCCCATCCCTCAGAGGCTGCTCTGAAATTGTGATTTTACACTATTCTGTCCAGGTGGGATGGATTTTACCTGCATCCTTTCCCTAGATATAATGTCCTTTATTCAAACAGGAGACAATTGTGGTACTATCCAACCTGTACAACAGCAAAGACACAAACATTCTTCATATGCCCATACAGCAGAGGTATAGAATCCAGTTGTGAATATTTTCTTAGGGATCCTAATAGGGATGCCCTATAACTCTTCAAGAAAAGTGACTTCAGGGAGGCTAGGTGGGTAATTTTCTCTGTCAAGAATGTTCTCTTGGATTATTAAATCGCCTATAAAAAGAAGAGTTTGAACTAAATGAACTATAAAGTCCCTTTCACTTCTAACATTCTATAACTCATAAGCTTCAGTGGGAGCCTTCATGACCCAGTTCCTTGACCACACAGGTATGGATGAAAGCCATCCTTCCATACTAGTTAGTCACCAAACACCATGAATGACTTCTAGACAGCAAAGGATAAACATATCACATCAGCAGGCACCCTGCAGAGTCCTCCCCATAGTTTCAGGAAAAGTATCAGGTTGTGGGTTCTACCATGGCAGGGGTTCTTAATCTTTTGTGCAGCCTGGATCCCTCTGACAATCTGAAAAAGCTTATGGACCCTTTATGAGAGTGATGTTTTTAAATGTATAAAATAAAATACCTAGAATCACAAAGGAAATTAATTCTATTGAGAGTTATTGAAATATGTAAAATTCTTGAAAAACTAAAAATGTTAAATTATCAGATGGAAAATTAAAAAAAAAGAAATATTAATATTATTTTTTACAGACTCCAGGTTAAGAATTTCTGCTCTAGATTAAAGGAACCAGAAAGAATTCCCCCAAAGAGACTTTCAAAAGAAGATGCATTGAAGCAAGGGGCACATTAATAAGCACCCTGAACTATAACAAAGATATAGCAGGCCTTTCTCTCCCTTAACTGTGAAGCAAGCACAGTTGGGAATGTCCAAAATGAGCATAAAATGCTTCAGCAAAAAATGGCCTGTTGTTTATAGAGAAGGGGAAAAAAAGCATCCTTAGTTAATAGCAATAATACCCATGGTACTCTAAGATATCCAAAGTATATTCCTTAAAACAATTCTATGAGGTAAATAGTCCCAATATTATTAAGTAAATTTTATTGATAAGAGAATTGAGCCACAGAGAGGTTCAATGACTTCTCTGATAGTCAGATAGCTGGAGCTAGGATTCAAACCCAGTACTCTTGGATCTAAATCCTCTTTGACTCTCTTTCATGGCTCTTTCCATTATACATTATGATGGTTATGGATAGGTGGTAAAGGGGGAAGATCCAGAAAGAGTCTTTCTCCGATGCATGGACTCAACAGCTAAGAGAGGCATCTGGACCCTTAAGCATGCACTGAAATGAATTTCTGGTGACTCCAGTCTGACCAGGATCTCTCTGTAATGCTTTCTGGGGCTGGGAGCTACAGCAATTATTATCTTCCTTTCCAGGAGGGCTCCATTCAGAGCAGTAAGCTGGAGCTGAAAAGCTATTTGGCTGATTTCCAGGCTCCTAAAGCCTCCAGGCCCTTCCTTAGTCTCTGCGCCTACCTTCTCTAATTAACCCCACCTGATTTCTCCCCATCCCTCCTCTCCCTCATCTGCAACTTGTTTATCACTTTTGTGCCAGACATCTATGCATTTGAAATTATATATAAGTCACCTCATATTGATTCTCTGGTTATTTCATAGCTAAGTTGTGAGATTCTTGACAATAAGGGGATCAGAACTTGAGATTGTTTACCTGGAAATAGAACCCAGGACTGGGACCTGTGAGCCAGGAACTGAGAGATCCAGGCAGGGAGGAGTTTCAAGGGAGGTACTGGAGACCAGGATACTAAGCAGAATTGTTCGTTAGAACATGGCCAAGGTCAGAATCAGAAACTAAGAGTTTACAAACTTGAATCATGTTAGAAGGATTCTGAATCCTGAATACAGGTACCAGAATTATTACCAGGAGAAAAGGAAGTATCCACTCTAGAACGAGAACCCAAAGTCAAATGTATGTAAGATGTATGTAAGGAATGTAAGATGAAAAAGTCAGAATGCTAGGGCTATGCAAGCTCTTCTTAAGAGGATACTGTCTTCTCTGAGTATTCTTTGATGAAAGAGATGGAGAATACTGAAGCCATGTCATAAGACAAGAGCTTCATTAGCCTGCTTAGTCTTAGATCAATTCTCATTAGTGGACATCAACTCTTTAAAACTCACCAGCTCAGGCTAATAGTCTGCTGACTTTCTGACCACTCTCAAAGGTTCATTGGTCATCAGGGGTCCTCTTCAGGGATGACTATTCTCTCTGGGCACAATATTTCTCCTCAATGGTAGTCAGTATCAGAAATACTGACCCAGAAGATACACAAACTCACACCAACAGTCAACAATTCATTGAAAATCATCTCATCAAGATTATAGCAAGAGACCAATAGAGTCCAAAGTCTTGCCAAAATACTGTCTACTATAGAATTACACAAAAACTTCCCTTTCCTAGCATTATGAAAAAAGTATGTATAGTGGGTAGTTTAAAGAAGGGGAGAGGTGGTCAGATCATCAGCATTAGATGTTGCTTTGATTCTGGTTAAAATAGATATATCCTAATTGTGTCTGAGTGGGCATGATGGTTAATATTGGAGGCATGATTCCAGATGCATAATAAGTATCTTTCTTCTAGCTTCCACCTAGTTCAATGGTGCCAAACTTTTCTCTATTGACAGTTGCTGATTGGTATCTCTTGTCAGATCTATTCTCATAAGCCCCAGAGTAGTTCTGTTGGAAAACTGTAACCTCTCAAGAGCTAGCAGGTCTCACGCTTTCTATTTCTTTTTAAGACAGACCCTAGAATGACCCAGTTCCCTGAGCATGGCCTAGAAGTTTAGCCTAAAGTCTTTATCTGACTCCTGGGCTTTAAACTCCAGTCAGATTCAAGCACCAAGAACAAAAGGTGTAGTCAAGAAACCCAACAGGAGATGGAGGTAGGCAAATCTTCAGAAGGAGATTATGTTTTCTATTTCTCTGTGTTTACTATTTTCTTAAACCCTGGGAATGCAAATACAAGCAAGAAGAAAGATAGTTCCCACCCTCAAAGAGCTTACATTTAAATGAGGAGAGCACATAAAGGAAACAGAAAAGCAATAGGGGATGGGAGAAAAGGTACCCATGCTGGGGACAGGATGGGGAAGCCAGGAGGAGGAAAGCCTAGTAGGAAATGAAGAAATGGCTGGCATTGGACATTCTCATGAAATGGAGATCCTGGGAGGAAGTATTTAATTAGCGAGAGGGGCTCAGGAGTGAGGGTATTTCTGAGATGTGAGTTCCAAGACTGAAGCTATTTACCAGGTTGAAGAAATTGTTGAGTCATGATGATGAAGTGTTGAGAAGTACAAGCCTATTAGGAAATGGAGACATAACCTTAGCTGCTGCTTTTCCCTCAATAAAGACTGACTGACTGCCTAAACTTTTCATGCAGAATCTCCTAGCTGCCCTGCCTGTCATAATACAGGCAGATTTGGCAATTCAGGAGGATGCATTAAGTGTTGATTCTTATTGGAGTCTGAGCGAAGCATTTAATGAATTACTGCTTCTCTCTATTAAGAGTGGAAAATACCCTATGGTGAGTTACAGCAATGCTATCTGGTGGGCAGGTTTGGGGTTAGAGCAGATGCTGGACATCTCGGAACTCTCAATGTCTATTTGTAGGTTCCTCCGTTCCCTTATGTCATTGGAATAAAATTGGAAAATCTTTAGATCTCAGTTTCCCTACCTACAAACTAAATATTTTTTAAAGAATAACAGAAAAGTGGTTGGTGACTGGGAATCCAATTTAGCCTGGTGCCTTGATCTCCCACTCTCTGACCTCCAGAGGAAGACATTGTTGGAGGTTGGCTGAGATAATTGTAGACCTACCTTGGGAAAAGTGCAGCTGTTATAGTTTTCTAATTTAATTACCACGAGGGCAGAACTGTTTGGAGCTCTGGATTTACTGACTAATATGGAGAAGTAACTCCACTGAAGATTGCAGTAGATAAAATTAGTAACACAAGGTCCAATTTGCCTTCCAGGGGGCCAGCTCTCCTCCAGATAATCTAACTTTGGTGTTTGGTTTGCTTGGCTGCCTCCAACAACCAGGGTCCCAGTAAGCTAAGGATGAGGTCAAGTTAACTGAGGTCAAACTGCTGGTACAGAAGCTACCTTCTGTTATAGTACTTATTCATCCTTGACTTTCAAAGATAGATGAATAGGCTGTAAGGATGCCCTCTTTCCCTTGCTTTTCCATGACATTAGGCAAAAAACCCATAACTTTCAGGGGTTCTGATCAGAGCTTCAATGTCTCTGCATTGATTCAAACCATCTCTGAATCTCTCTAGTCAGCTCATGCAGGCTTATAATCTTGTAGCCTTGACTCTGTGTGTGTGTGTGTGTGTGTGTGTGTGTGTGTGTGTGTGCTTATTTCTGGACTCCACTAACAGAAAGATGGACAGTCTCAGATTAACTGGTAAGGAAGGCAAAAATTGAACCCAGGGCTAGCCCCATTTTTTCCAGATGTGAATGATTTTTGCCCTTTGGAAGCTGCATTTGTTAGGTCCTGCTGACCTACCATCAACCAGTGCAGCAGAGGCAGGGTGGGATTTGTGTTAGTAGAAACTATGGCACAAAAGCCTCCCCATTCCTCTAGCTTTGAGGTTAAGGGTAAAGAGATTTCACCTTCTAGCTCATTTTTAGAGCTGGTATGTATTAATAAGATGTCAGTAGTAAACCAGTGTGAGTTCACACCTTGTCATCTCAGTTTTTTTCCTCCTTTCTATCTCTTCATGGGAGTTAGAAACAGATTGGATTAAGAAAGAATCTCTCCTCCTCTTGCTGTTTCCTTACAATGACCCTGTGGTTAGAGTCCTCAGCCTGGAGTCAGGAAAACTCATTATCTGAGTTCAAACCTGGTCTCAGATATTTACTAACCAGATGGCCCTGGGCAGGTCACTTAACCCTGTTTGACTCAATTTCCTCATCTGTAAAGTGAACTGGAGAAGAAAACGGCAAACCACTGTGGTATTTTTGCCAAGAAAAGCCCCAGTGGGGTCACAGATGGACATGACTGAATGACAAACAATTAAAGCTATCTAAAAGAGGAATGAGCTTCCTAGACATGGCATGAGTTCCTCCTCATTGGAAGTCTTCTAGGGAAAGCTGGATAACCACTTGTCAGAGATATTGTAGAGAGGATTCTTGGTCAGGCAAAGGTTATCTTAAATGACTCTGGTAGGGACTGTTCCTCCAACTTTGAAATTCTTTTATGTATTATTCTTATTCATTAGAATAATTTAACAAACATTCAGGAATGGAGCATAATCATGTTACCTAAATTTGGACACAAAGCAAATGGATTGGGATTGGTGAAATAATGATACACTTATGGATCAATGTGTATCAAGAAAACGTTTTGAGCAGGGAGTTTGTCAGGCTTTGAGAGCACCTTAAGGAGACAGAGTCCTTGTGCTTGTACTAGAAAACAGCAAGGGGGCAGTAGGATGGGTAAACAGAGAGCATATCTAGTGAGAGTACCACTCTTACCCTCACTCCTAACATTGATTATGTCATTAGAGAATTTGCACCATTAATAAGCAGTACACGTAGTCAGGACCTGAGAGAGGATGAACAACATGCTGAAGAAAGGCAGATTGAGGACTTTACAAGAGCACTTGTACTTGGAACCTAGTAGAAAGAGCTACAGTAAGGAGAACTCCAGGATGATTCCATTAAGGGAGAAAAGAATCTTTGAATTTCTCTTTGTCAGGATAAGTTTGAGCCCATTGTTTTCATGAGCCCTGTGTGTAATTGTGGAAGAGTATGTCTCTGGTTTAAGGAAATGTTTGTACCGACTGTATCTACTATACCATTTTAGTACATAATAAATATCCATTTCTAAATGTTAATTGACTTTGGTTGGCAATCAATGGAGATTACTGGATGGGGACTTGAGAGTAACAGTACTAAAAAACCCAACCCCTTAAGGTTATATCCTTTACAAATCCCTGAGGGGAGAAACAGCCAGTCATTTTCTGGGGACCCAACCTTATCATTCAAGTGGAAAGTGAGAGACTGAGTTCTGAGAGTGTGTTCACACTGAGAAATAGAGATATCTTGTTTGACATCACTAAGTAGTGGAGTTCTGAGGTATGGTCAGAAAAAGAGTTTGGCCAATGTCCACTATTATTCTTTATTCCCAAAGAAAGCATTCTTCAGTATTCTGAGGTCACTAGTCATGTCTTGTGATGTAGTTGAGGGAAAAATGGTGCAGTTCTATCATTTCATGGGTCTTGGGAAGTGTGGAAAATCCTTCCACTGATACATATTAGCAGGTGGTCTGTAACTTAGAGCTAGCTCAGGCACTGAGAAGTTAAATGTATGGAATTAATCTCTTAAGTGGAATTTAGATTGCCTCCCTCTCCCAACATTTCCATTACTAATCTTAGGTGGAAGTTCTCTACTGACTGTTTTAGGATTAAGAGAATATATGGACAAAGTTGCTTCTTGATGAGGAGTTGGTTTGTTGGTTGTTGTTCTTTTGTTCTCTAAGAGGACCAAAATGACATCACTCTTTTGGGGTAAGGTGCTGTATGTTTGCCTGTGGTTGATGAGGAGTTGCTTATGCAGTGAAGGATTCTCTGTAATTTAGGGAAAAAATACCATTTTCTATGAAGAGAAGGAAAGCTTTGTTTTAGCTCAACTTCAACTAATTTAGTGGCTCCCTAGGGTCCAATTTGGGCATTCTTGTTTTGCATTTATATGTTTGAACTGGGGAAGATTATTTGACCTCATCATCTGGTGTCTCTCTTATGGGTACCTGTTACAGGAACTGAATATTTCACAGTTCCCTACAGATCCAAGGAAGCAGCTTGGTGTTTTGCATAATCATCTGTGTGACATTCAGTCTCGGACATCCTCAATTTGCTGAAGTAGATATTTGGGGATGAAAAGTGGGTCTTATACAATGGCTTGCATGCAGTAGGTACTTAATAATGCTTGTTAGTTAAAATACATTGGAAAAAATCTGAATCCAAAACTCTACTTGATGTTTGGGCCTTGAACAAAAGAGTTTGGTTGGTGTCTACAATAAATTAGTCTGTACAAAATGTGACAATTGCCCATCCATCCATCAATCTATTCATCAAAAAATTATTGATTGGGAACTCTGATGTAAGATAGAGAAACTGAACAATCCATAATCGAATTTCCAAAGAAGGGAAAATAAAACCTCAACAACCTCAGATGAGATAAATTTCCTAGTGAATTCTCTCAAATATTTAAAGATGAGTTGATACTTATGTTAACAAAATGGTATTCATTATTAAACTCTTTTTATAAGTAAGGATGATCCTTATACTTAAACTAGGAAGGCTAAAGGAAAGAAAGAGAACTAAAAACTAATCTCACTAATGAATATTAATGCAAATTTTAAATACTATGTTGACAGAGATTATAGAAATATATCTAAAATTATTCATTATGATAATGAAAGATTTCTACCAGGGATGCAAAGGTTGTTCAATATTAATAAAAATAGCACAATAATTTTTTTAAAATCACATCATCATATCAACAGTTGAAGAAGGAGTCTTTGACAAAGCATAGTTTTAAAATCCTAAAAATCATTGGCACAGAAGAGTCTTCTTTAATATGAACACAATTATGTATCTAAAATCAAGAGATAGGATTATTTGCAAGTGCAAGACACTGGAAAGTTTTACTAAAAAATGCAAATATAAGGCAAGGATATCACTTTTCATTATTATTTGTTGTAGTACTAGAAATACAGGCTATAGCAGTAGGATAAGAAAAAGAAATTAAGGGAATAAATTTCAGCAAAGAAGAAGCAAAACTATCCCTACTTACAGATAAAAGTCAGGTTAGCTTAGAAAACCCCAGAGAGTTAGCAAAGAAAATAATTTGAGATGATTGGTAGCTTCAGTAAAGTAGAAGGGTAGAAAATATATCCATACCAATCATGGACATTTCATTGTATTACTAAGAAAAGCAGGAGAAAATGAAAGAAATAATAATTTCATAAAAATAACTACAGAATAAAAAAAAATCTACCTCAGTTAATTCATGAAAACATACCTAGCACTTAAATGAATACAACTACAAGATCGATGAAACAAGCATTTATTAAACACCTACTATGTGCCAGGCATTTTTCAAATATCTCACTTAATCCTCAAAACCCTGGGAGCTAGATATTATTTTTATCTCCATTTTACAGTTGAAGAAACGGAAGCAAACAGGTCAATTGCTTGAATGAGGCTAAATTTGAACTCAGATCTTTCTTTTTAAAAAATAAAATTAATTCATTTGTTTTCAGTTTTCTACAATCACTTCCATAAATCTGAGATTTTCTCCCCCTACCTTCTCCCTCCTTACCACTTCCCTGCCCTCTCCCTTCCCAAGATAGCATGCAATCTTATATGGGCTCTACACATGCATTCTTATTAAATACATTTTCATCTTGTTGCATAAAAGAATTAAAATGAATGGGAGAAACCATGAGAAAAAACAAACTAAAACAAAACATAACACAAGAGAAAATATTCTGCTTCATTTTGTGATGCAATTCCATATGAACTCAGATCTTTTTGACTCCAGGTTCAGTTATCTACTGTGCCATCTAGCACAAAACAATCTTTACAGAAAAAGAATTAAGACAAATAATTAGAAAGACAATAATTATGTTTGTTCTATACTAATGTGATAAAAATTGTGGTATTAATTGTTACTTTATCAATTTAGTACCATATCAATCATCAAGCATCTATTAAAGAATCACTATGTTCTAGGTATGGAACTAGGTGCTTGGAAAACAAAATGAGACATTGCTTGCCCTAAATGAATATATGTTATAATGGGGTTGTACAGCATGTTCATAGCCAAGTGAAGATGGGACATTTAAGAATTAAATAAGAAGTGATTAGGAAGGTGCCAACAAATTGGGGAACAGGGAAAGAGCTTTTAAAGGATGTAAGATTTGAGCTGCACCTTGAAGGGCACTATGCATTCCAAAAAGATAGAATAAAAGAATGAGGCCACTTCAGGTATGGAGGACAATCTGCCAAGATCTGGAGGAAGGAGAGGGGATGCTATGTACCAAGAATAGTAAATAGGTCAGTTTGACTGGATCACAAAGAATGTGGGGAGAATGATGTGTAGTCATCCAGGAAGGATAGGTGGGAGCCAGGTTGTGAAGTTTTAAGTGTGAAAATCAAGTGTTTGCATGCTCTCTTTGAAAGAATAAGGAGTCAATGAGGCTTCTTTATCAGGGAGTGACATGGTTAGACTTGTGTTTTTGTAATATTATTACTTTTTTGGCCTTGGGAAAATAGTTGGAGAGACTGAATCCAGGGAGACCTAATCCAGTTGGGAGGCTATTTCAGTGGTCCAGGAAAGAGATGATGAAAGCTGGAACTAATGTGGTTGTTATGTGAGCAGATAGAAGCCAATAGATGTGAGAGAATTTGAGAGAATAGAAGTAACAAAGACAAGCAACTGATTGAATATTGGTGAATGAGTGAGAATGAAAATTTGAGAATAACTTTTTGGTTATGAATCTGCACAATAGGAAGAATAGTGGTGCTCTTGCAAGAAAGAGGGTGATTAGAATGCGGAATTGGCTTTAGGAAAAAAGATAATGAGATTTGTTTTGTATGTGTTGAGATTGAAATGCCTATGAGGCAATCAAGTAGAGATTTCCAGTAGGTAGTAAGAGATGCTGGATAAGAGGTGAGAGATGAAGAGTGGATGTATAAATTTGGCAGTCAGCCTTTAGAGAAGGAAATGGCAAACCACTCTAGTATATTTGCCAAGAAACCCCAATGGACAATATGATCCATGGGGTCACAAAGAGTCAGACATGGCTCATCAGCAACAATAATAAGACCACCACTACCACTACCACCACCACTACTACTACTACTGCCACCACCACCACCATCACAGCTACCGTTACCACCATCACAGTTACTATTACCACTACCACAGCCACCACCACTGCCACCACTACCAGCATCACCACCAACTCCTAAAGATGGTAGTTGAGTCTAAGGGAAACTAATGAAATTACTAAGTGAGAACATGTAAAGATAGAAAAGGAAAGGTCCAGGGATGAAACCCTGGGTGTACTTTGGCACAGGAGGCAGATCACAGTTGATGACCCTGAAAAGGAGATCAAGAAGGATAAGTTAGATGGTAGGATGAAGAGTATCACAAAAACTCAGGGAAGAGAGAGTGTCCAGAAGTCAAATGTCAGCAACAATGTCAAATGCCTAAGAGGAGACTGAACTCACAGTGATGATGAGGGATGGTTCTTTGTTTGAAGGGAAGGAGCAGAGAATGTTGTAGATGACTTGAGAAGTGAAGCAAAGAGAAAGATAGCATTAGCTGATTCATAGTTGTGCTAGCTAACTAGATAAAATAATAAAAAATTTCATTGGAAGGAACAAAAGATCTAGAACATCAAAGGAAATAACCAACAAGTAAAAATGAGGAGAGTCAGCATGACCAGATTTCAAACTATGTTGTAAAGTGGTAGTCATCAAAACTATAGAATAGAAAATAGATCAGAAATAGAATAGAAAATAGAAATAGAACAGGAAACAGAATAGAAAAATAGATCAGTGGAATAGTGCCAAATAGAGTGATCAAGCGAGACTCAGAAAGAATCAAAAATAGAAGTCCAGTGTTCCAAGGACACAAGGGAAAGAACTCTTGAGAAGACTAGAAAGTAGTTTACAGAAAACAACAACAAATGATTAGAGCCATGCTTTCTACAATAGAACACGACAAACTCCAAATGGATTCATGATTAAAATAGAAAAGGTTATACCATAAAAAATTAGAGAACAGAAGGAAGTATCTTTCAGAACTATGCTTAGAGGGATGTTTCATAAAAAAACAAGAGCTGGAAGTGATCGCAAGTGATAAAAGAGACTATTTTTGTATGCATAAGATTTAAAATAGTTTTGTATGAAGAAAATTAATGAAATAAAGTCAACAAACTTTTATTAAGTGCTTGTTACAGTATTTGCCTAGAACAATGACAAGCTCTGGAGATACAAAGAAAAAAGTGAAACAATCCCTACCCTCAAAAGGCTTACATTCTAATGGGGGAGATAAGATGTGCATATTTAGAACATATACACATAGATACAAGTTAACTTGGAAGCTTGGCTTCATGCAGAAGGTGGCACTTGAGTTGAGTCTTGAATGAGGCCAGAACTCATAGAGTTGGAGGTTGGTGAAGAGTTCATTCGATGCATGGAGGACAGCCAATGCAAAGTGATAGAGATGTGAGATGTGCTATTACGTTTAAAGGAAAGCAAAAAGGCCAGTTTGACTATAACACAGAGTGTATGGAAAGGAAGAATGTGTAAGATGACTGGAAACATTGTAAAAGGCCAGGTTGTGAAGATCTTTAAATATCAACAGAGAAGTTTATTTTTGATCCCTATTGAGTAGGGTGATGACATGTTCAGATCTTGTTTTAGGAAAATCATTTGGTGGGGAGAACTTGTGGAGGATAAGTTGGAGTGGGGAAAGACTTGAGGAATGAAGATATATTTATTATAAAAGTCCTGATGTGAGGCCTGAACTAAGATAGTAACTGTGTGAAGAGAGCTAAAGAGATGTATCTAAGAGACTTTGTAAAGGAAAAAAAATGATGGCAATAAAAATATCTTGTTGATTAGGAAAAACATCTTTGCAAAAAATAATCTTATATAAAAGTCTGATATCCAGGACATACATGAAATTGTAACCAATACATAAGATTAAGAGCCATTCCACTATAGGTAAGTAATCAAAGGATATGAAGTCTTCAAAAGAAAAATTACAAACCATCAACAACCATGTGAGAAAATGGTCCAAATCATTAATTGTAGAAATGGAAATTAAAACACCTCAGAAGCTTCACCTCACACCGATTAAATTGTCAAAGGTGATAAGAGATGGAAACAGTGGTGGAGGGGCCCTGGGAAGCCTGTAGAAAGGGGAGGACACTAATGTGTGGTTAGTAGAGCAGTTAATTAAGTCAACTATTCTGAAAAATAATTAGGAATTATATAAGAAATAGTATTGAATACCTCATGTTCTTTGACCCAAAAATTTTATGACAACATCTACCCCTAGAAAGCTAATAACAGAAAGAAACATACCAAATATTCTCAGCAGCGCCTTTTATGGTAGTAAAAACAAACAAGAACAACTACAGTAACAAACAAACCTGATAACAAAGTGAATGTTCATTAATTGGGAAATAGTTGAATAAATTGTGGCATATGAATGCAAAAGAGTATTATTTGACTATAAGAAATTATTTATATATGAGAAACTCAGAAAAACATGGAAAGATTTATATGAACCGAGGCAGAAAAGTAGCATCAGAAGAACAATGAAATCAATGAAAATAAAGTTAAATGACATTTGAGGTTGGATTCAGTGTTGTCATGGGGGTCTTGAGAAGATGCCAAGTGACATGGATGGTATCTTCCGAGTGGAGACTCCGTTTTAGACACTGTGTACATATCTATCTATCTATCTATCTATCTATCTATCTATCTATCTATCTATCTATCTCTATCTATCTATCTCTATCTATCTATCTATCTATCTATCTATCTATCTATCTATCTATATCTATCTATCTATCTATCTCTATCTATCTATCTATCTATCTCTATCTATCTATCTATATCTATCTATAGATAGATATAGATAGATAGATAGATATACAAGACTTCTATTATAATCCTATGAGCATTGTGTGGTGCGGTGGATAGAGGTACTGAACCTGCAGTTAGGAACTGGTCTCCTAGGCAGGTTACTTAACTTCTGTTTGCCTCAGTATCCTCATCTGTACAATGGGGATGATAATAATAGCACCCACCTCCTAGGGTAGTTTGTAAGGATCAAATGAGATAATTGTAGAATGCTTAGTACAGTGCCTAGGACATAGTAAGTTCTATATAAATGTTAACTATGATTAGGTATAGTTAGTTCCAGAGGAATAGGTGATAAATAATATTCTCCTCTTGCAAGAGATGGAGAAGTGGGGTACTATGAATGCTGAATGTTCTATAAATTGGCAGACATGATGATTGCATCCTTTAGTTTTGCTCTTTGTCAAAATTGAGGATTCTTAGGGGTAGTTGCAGGCAGGGGAGCGTGTTCCCAAATTAGAGTGGGAAAAATCAAAAGGCATTAGTACAACTTAAAAATATAGGTTATATATTATATATATGTATATATATATGAAAAACATGCATATGTGTATATATGCATTGTATGTATATGCATATATGTGTATGAAAAATGAATTCAGTCATTTTTCCATCATTTCTGACTCTTCATGACCCCATTTGGGGTTTTCTTAACAAAGATACTGGAGTGGTTTGCCATTTCCTTCTCTAGCTCATTGTACAGATGAGGAAACTGAGGCAAATGGTTAAGTGGCTTGCCTGGGGTCACACAGCTAGTAAGTGTCTGAAGCTAGATTTGAACACAGGATGATGAGTCTTCCTGACTCCAGACGTCCATAGTGCTCTATGCACTATGGCACCACTTAGCTGTCCCAAAATATGTATCTTCACACACATAACCATATACATCATTCCCTTGCTGAAGAATCATATCCGTGGTTGGAGAAGCCATAGAGGACATACCATCAGTTGGAGAATATTCCCCAGTGTGTGGTAGGTGAATATAATGGACTGAACTATATAAGAAATAATTAATAATAATTAATATATAAGAAATAAAGCTTCAGAGAAACCTTAGAAAACTTATGTGGTGCAATGTACAGTGAAGTAAGCAGAACCCAGAAAACCATATACATAATGACAACAGTGAAATGGAAAGAACAAAAAATTCCAAACTGAATATTGTGTAATTTAAGGATCAAAGTCATCCCTGAAGAAGAGAAAAGAAAATGTCCCTTCTTTCCCTCTTTGAAGAGGCAAAGCCTTTGGGTACAGAATGCTATATTCTGTCAGACACAGGTGTACATATAGCGTGGAATTTCCCTGGAGCTTTCTTACCATTTACCCACTCCATAAATGCTTATCCTGCCAAATTCAATAGATGTCTTGTTGAACTGTTTTCTTCCCTTTCTTTAAAATTATTATTATTTTCTTTCAAGGGATGTCTGGATGGGTATAAAAGGAGAAGGATATATTTGGAAATGAAGGTGGTATAAAAGCTAAGGATAATAATACACACTGATTTTTAAAATGCCACCAGCCTTCTGGAGCTCAAAATCTAGCAAAGGAGAGATGGTCTAGACTCATAATTTCACTGCTATAGGGAGTTCCTGGTGAGGAAAGTCCATCTACTAGTGCAGATGGACACATGTTCTGTAATTTCCAGTTTTAGAAAGTTATCTGGGACATTGAAAAGTTAAGAGATGTCCAGGATACCAGGGGCAGGACTTGAACCCCTGTTTCTTTGGCTCCTAGGCTGGCTCGCTACCATGCTGCCTAGTTGCGTCTCCATAGGGCAATGATCCTATGTAAAACAGTTTAATGAATCAGTCAGTCAAACATTTATTAGGCACTTACCATGAACCACACATTTAATTAGTGTATGCTTTAATTATTTTGTTCCCTGAAAGTTTACCAAGTAATCACCAAGTGGTGATTGGTATTGCAGACAGAATTACAGGGTTGTCAGTTGTTCAGTTATTTCAATTGTGTTCTTTGTGACCTCACTTCGGTTTTTGTCTTTTTTTTTTTTGACAAAAATATTGGAATCATTTGCCATTTTCTTCCCTAGCTCATTTTCCAGATGAGGAAACTGAAGCAAACAGGGTTAAGTGACTTACCCAGGGTCACACAGCTAGTAAGTATCTGATATCAGATTTGAACTCAGGAACAGGAGTCTTCTTGACTCTAGGGCCGGTACTCTATCCACTACAGTATACATAAATAAAGTAGTCCTTTTTTTAGGAAGCTCTCCACCAGAGCATACCCAAAAATTTGTTTCACATTCTCTCTTAATACTTGCCAGTTGAGTACCTTTTTGTCTCACCACTAGCATACCTTTCTCCATACTTGCTATGCATATATGGAGCTGGCCCAGGGAAACAAAATGTCAAGGATTCTTAGCTGGTGCCATAGAAAGGCTTTGGGGGGCATCCTGAGTTCCTAAGTGCTTGCCTCTTAAACATGTGATCTGCAGCAAGAACTGTGGACTGTGCCCTCTTCTATCCTCCATTCTGCTGACCCTGCATTGGCATCACCCCAGAATTTGGGGGAGTTTGGGGTCTTGAATATGCCAAGTGACTGAAGGTCCAGATCCATTGTACTATAACACAGTCCAAAAATTCAGAAGTCTGTTGAGATGAAGCATTGTATTCAGAGGCTATCTACCACTGTCCAGAAGCCTGGACAAGACCATTGTTTAGGAGGCATCTTCAGACACCGAGGAGAAGAGAGATCCCTTCATCAGGTGGATTTTGCTGCCTCTGTTGTATCTACATTCACAAAGTAATTTACAGTTCCCTTGGAAACATGAAAGAGTTTGCCTCTAAATTTAGAATGTTCACTCTGAGAGGTTGTAATAAGCTCAAAGAACATTCAGAAGGAAGAGCAGCGATGAAGAGGCTGAGGATATCTCACCCACTCACCCATACACAGTGTTTCAGGGAAATCAGTTACCCCTTGGAAGAAGAAGGGAGACATCTCTTTTCTATATTTCTCTCTCTCTCTCTCTCTTTCTCTCTCTCTCTCTCTCTCTCTCTCTCTCTCTCTCTCTCTCTCTCTCTCTCTCTCTCTCTCACACACACACACACACACACACACACACACACACACACACACTTACAAATAATATCCTTTCAAGGAGATTCTTGCTAGGAACACCTAGCAAGAACCATCCCCACATCTATCCTGTGGGACTCTGATGATTTTCTCATTTTCTTGAAGCACAGGGCCCATGTCACTCATCATGGCTACTAAGGTATATTGATAGTCTGACCCAGGTCCCATCCAAGGTCACCAGGATCTGGAAGGTTTCTGTGGCCATGCTTCTGTGGGTGTGGCAAAAGTCATGTGACAGTTACATGTACTCTTTTCCCTTGATAGGATGTAAGCTTCTTGAGAGCAGGAACTGTTTCCTTTTTGTTTTTGTAGGTCCAGTACCTACCACAGTACCTGATGCATCATAGCCCCTTAATCAATGTTTACTGGTTGATTCTTAGGCTTTTGCTTTGCATAAACATTTGATTTTATTTAAGAGTTATACCAAAATTTAATAGAATTACCATCTGTCATCTCTTACTCTGTGCTAAAATCTATCTCATTTTATGGGATAAGAGAATTATCAAAGGAAATTCTCAAAATTAAACCAGCTAAGATTTTTAATGTTGGCCCATATGTGTTTTTTGTCCAGGCAAGTCTTGGTAGACATTGGAATAACCAACTTTTTTTTCCAGAGAAGGAAAAGGGAAGGGCTGGTTAAGAGGATGGCATCTGAACTAGGATTTGTATTTCTAGGCCAAGGTTCAAAATGCAGAAAAAAACTTGCTCACATTAAGAGATGGAGAGCACTGGAACAAAATATTTGTTGAATGGATTTGCTAAGAGTCTTTCATGTCTAATCAAAATGGCCTTAAACTGGAAAAAAAAGGAGAAAGAAAACTGCCTCTGTATAGCCACCAGACTAAATACCCCAGAGAGTAGCTATGTGGTAGGAAAAAAAATGGTAGTAGAGACATGCAGTAATTCAGAGGAAACACAGTGTAGGAAAGACAATTGCAATAAAACCTAGGGTCTCAAAGGTCTCCACATCAATGCATAATATATGAGCAACAAGGAAGGTGAATTAGAGATTGTAACGCAACAAGGCAAATTCGACCACACAGGTGTTAATGAAATTGGGTGGGAGGAGAAGCAGGAATGCAACCTGACTTTGGAAAAATTTTTGTTGTTCAAAAGAACCGGGAAGGGTAAAGAGATATAGGTGCAGAACAGTACTAATCTAGGCAATATACTCAGGAGAGAATCCAGGAGCCAAGAAGGGAAGCCCTGGGGTAGAACATGTGGATAAACATCAATGAAGGTAGACATGGGAGTGTTAGTGTCATTTGAGTAGATTATAGAACATCTGGGTAGTAAGAGAAATAGATAAGGAATTTGGGAAACAGAACACAAATTGCATGGAGGGATGCATGATGCTAGAGTGGGGCTCTTAATCTGTGGGATGATGAGATTTTTTAAAATATGTTGTCAAATATTTCAATATAGTTGGTTTCCTTTTAATCCTATATATTTTATTTTATGCATCTAAAAACGTTATTCTAAAATGGTGTCCATAGGTTTCACCAGATGTTGAAAGGGTCCATGATACAAACGTTAAGGACCCTAGGTCTGTCATGATAGGAGACTTCTGCTATCCAGATATGTGACAGAGATCTCTTTCTTTCAAAGGCAGAGCAGCTAATAGTTTCGTGACTTGTCTTGATAATTTTAGCCTTTAAAAGAACTGATCAAAGGAATTTCTATTTTTTAAAATTAATTAATTAATTTGTTTTCCATTTTCTACAATCACTTCCATAAGTCTTACATTTTCTCACCCTCCCTCCCCAAGATGGCAAGCAATCTTATATGGTTTCTGCACATGCATTCTTATTAAGCACATTTTCATTTAGTCATGCTGTATAGAGGAATTAAAATGAATGGAAGAAAGCATGAGAAAAAGCAACCAAAACAAAACATAACACAAGAGAAAATATTCTGCTTCATTCTGCATTGCATTTCCATAGTTCTTTCTCTGGATGTGGATGGCATTTTGCCTCAAGAGTCCTTTGGGAATGTTTTAGGTCCTTGCATTGCTGTGAAGGGCTAAGTCTACCAGAAAAATTCCTCGTTCACTGTGGCTGTTACTGTGTATAGTGTTCTCCTGGTTCTGCTCATTTCACTCAGCATCAGTTCATATAAGTCCTTTCAGGCCTCTCTGAAGTCTTCCTATTCATCATTTCTTATAGCACAATAGTATTCCATTACATTCATATACCATAATTTATTCAGCCATTCCCCACTCGATGGGCAATCCCTCGATTTCCATTTCTTGACCACCACAAAGAGAGCTGCTATAAATATTTTTGTACATGCAGGACCCTTTCCCATTTTTATGATCTCTTTGGGATACAGTTCTAGAAGCGATATTGCTGGGTTAAAGGGTATGCACATTTTTGTAACCCTTTGGTCATAGTTCCAAATTGCTCTCCAGAATGGTTGGATTTGCTCACAGCAACAATGAATTAGTGAGGAATTTCTATTTTGAGCCTGATTCTTACCAACAAGGAGAAACTAGTTACCAGGGTGGGAACGGTGGGGACCTTCGGGGAAAGTCACTACATCTTAAAATTTGTAAAAAAAAAAAAAAAAAAAAAAAGTAGGGAACAAAAAATCTAGTAGTGGATTAAACAAACTAGGCAATTTTCTTACCATCTTGTTAAATTTAAGACATTTTAAAACATGTAAACCATAGAAAACAATCTTGTTGGGGTTTTTGTATATAGTGATGTTTGTCTTGGTTGATGATTGTCAAGTTCATGATAAAAAACATAAAAAAAGAATTTGTGACATGGAGGAGAGGAAAATGAAATATAATCTTATATGTGTCCTCAATATTAAGAAAGTAGATTTGAGAAGATTTAAAGAGGGGATCCCCATCAACTGGGGAGTGGCTAAACAAGCGGTGGCATATCATTGTGATAGAATACTATTGTTCTATAAGAAATGCCTAGCAGGATGCTTTCAGAAAAACCTGGGAAAATTTACATGAATTGATGCTAGTGAATTGAGCAGAACCAGGAAAACAATGTACCTAGTAACAGAAATATGATATGATAGTCAACTGTGAATGGCTTAGCTAATCTCAGCAATGCAATGATCCAAGATAATTTCAAAGGACTTAGGACAAAAAATGCTATTCATCTGCAGAGAAGCAACTGATGGAGTCTCAATGGAGACCGAAGTATTTAAAAAATATATATTAAATATGTTATATAACATATAACATATATTTTAAAAAATCATTCTTTTTTTTTTTTGCCTGTGTTTTACAACATGGCTGACAAGGAAATACGCTTTGCCCAACTGTAGATGTATAATCTATATCAGATTGCTTGCCTTCTCAAGGAGGGAGAAAAAGGAAGAAGGGAAGGAGAATATTTGGAACTAAAAATGTTAAGAAAAATGTTAAAAATTGCTTTTATATGTAATTAGAAAAAATAAAATATTAAGTTTTTTTTTAAAAAAGGAAAGGTTTAAGAAAGGTTAAGCAGGTTGCATGATCTAAAGTTTTACAGAGAAAGTTAGCCCAGGAGAGATGAGAATCCTAACTTTCATATGCTAGCTGTTTTGCAAAGGCAAGTCACCAGCTCCTTAAATCTCAGTTTTCCTCATCTGCAAAAGAGGCATAAGAAAACTTTCACTATTTACAAGATGGTTATAAGGGTTTTTTAAAAATATCCAAGTCCCATAGAAATGTTGGTTATCCTGCAGCTACAATAATAAGAGTTTGTATGAGCAGGCTATTTATGTGGTCAGTGGAAAGAGTACTGAATTTGGAGCCAGAGGAGTTAGGTTTCTTTCACTTGTGCTATTTCCTTCCTATGTGACCCTGGGCAATTAACTTATCCTCTCTTGGTCTCAGTTTGCTTCTCAGTGAAATGAAGAGTTTAGACTGAGTGATCTCCAGGTCCATATAGCATCCCAACTCTTTGTTCTATAATAGCGAATTTTTAATGGTGGGTTTTAAGCCAGCATGGTGGGCAGGGTGTAGGGAAGTGTTTTGAGTATTTCTGGTGTTCACCATCCCCAACCCTCTCCCTGCCACATCACAACTCCAAAGCAGATGCTGACTCTCCTTCCTTTCCTTGGAAATCTGTCCTTGTGGAGGTACTGAACAACTACACTGTGCCTAACCAACTGGTGATTCCAAACCACTCACTTCACAAACTGGGCACTTGCATCACTGAGCCAGTGTATAGCAAGAAGTATGAGAAAGGGCAGCTGGGTAGGCAGCAATAGATACAGTGCTGGAAGTGGAGTCAGGAAGACCCGAGTTCAAATCCAGCCTTGGACACTTACTAGCAGAGTGACCCTGTTCCTTCGCCTGTAAAATGGGGATAATCACAGCACCTACTTTTCAGGGTTATCTGAAGGGAAAAAATTAAATAATATTCATAAAGCCCTTGGAAAACCTTGAAGCACTATATAAATGGTAACTCCTATTATTTTTCTTTCTAAATTAGGGCTTAAAGGATATTGAAGAAGTAAAAGGGCTGTTAATCAATGGAAGAAAATAATGTAACTTCTTGGCAAGAGGGAAGAAAAATGAGCTGGAGACCCTCTTGATTTTGAAGCCAGTTATGTTTTTTGTTTGTTAGTTTTATTTTGGGTTTGTGTTTTCCCCCTGCTCCCTGGAGCAGGCTAGTGTGAATTTACAGTGGGGCAAAACCTGTTTCTGCCATGGACGACTGATTTCCCTGGACTCCTGAGATGTTTACTAGATTCTGTAAATGTCAGTTCATTCCTACTCACTGAACTGGAAGGCATGCAGCAGGTGTGGGAGGTGAGCAGGGCACTCAATTTTAGCTTGCCTCATTGGCTGACTTTTTTTTAATACCTTTGAATGTGTGTGTGTGTGTGTGTGTGTGTGTGTGTAATTTTTTTTTCTCTCCTGTCCTCTTTAATCCTTTTGCACAATTCCTTGGGCTTGTAAAACACTTAGTCCCTCCTGCATAAAGCAAACCAATAAATTAGAAGGAGACGATCCCATCAGTTTGACTTAGCACAATAGAGACAAGAGGAAAGTGAATGAAGATAGAATGGTCCTAGGGTCATGCTTGAGGAGAAAGGGTTTTTAGGCAGGGAAGAAGTGCGAAGGGTTGAAATAACAACAATGGAATTACAGGTCAGAGATGAGAGGGAAACCCCAGTCTGGCAATGGCTGGCAGTGCTGAGAGTGAAAAAGCTTTTTAAGAGTACATTGTCTTGGGGCAGCTAGGTGGCACAGAGGATAGAGCACCAACCCTGTAGTCAGGAGGACCTGAGTTCAAATATGGCCTTAGACACTTATTACCTGTGTGACTCTGGGCAAATCACTTAACCTTAATTACTTCTAAAAGAAAAAAAAAAGAGCATATTATTTGGGAGCAACTAGATGACCCAGGGGATAGAACACTAACCCTATAGTCAGGAGGACCTGAGACCTCAGACACTTATTAGCTATGTAACCCTGGATAAATCACTTAACCCTAATCGCCTCTTAAAAAAGAGTATATTAAATGGGAGCAGCTGGGTGGCACAGTGGATAGAGTAACAGCTTTGGAGTTAGGAGGACCTGACTTCACATCTGGCCTCAGACATTTGCTAGATGTGTGACCCTGGTTGCCTCTTAAAGAGAAAAAAAAGAGTATGTTATCTGGGATATTAGAACGTTGAGGGCATAACAAAGTTAAGATGACTAGTCTCAGACTGGTTCGGATCCCAGGGTTATGAGAGTTATAGGTTAAGACCGTGGGATATTCCTTGGTGTAATATAAAAAAACTGCATGATAAATGAGGCAAAAAACTGGTCTCAGAGTCAGAAGGAGCTGAGTTTGAGTCTTGCCTCTAACACACACTGGGTTACAGTATACAAATCAATTAACCTCTTAGTACTCAAGGTGACTGTAAGATGTCAAGTTATAGAAAGAATGTGGCAACATGCATTGGTAAAGGGAACTTTCTTTTTTTTTTTTTATTTAACTTTTAACATTTATTTTCACAAAATTTTGGGTTACAAATTTTCTCCCCTTTTATCCCCTCCCCCCCCCAAACCCAAGCATTCTAATTGCCCCTGTGACCAATCTGCTCTCTCTTCTATCCTCCCTCTCTGCCCTTGTCTCCGTCTTCTCTTTTGTCCTGTAGGGCCAGATAGCTTTCTTTACCCCTTAACCTGTATTTCTTATTTCCTAGTGGTAAGAACATTACAGCTGATCCTAGCACTTTGAGTTCCAACTTCTTTAGCTCCCTCCCTCTCCACCCCTTCCCTTTGGAAGACAAGCAATTCAATATAGGCCAAATCTGTGTAGTTTTGCAAATGATTTCCATACTAGTTGTGTTGTATAGGACTAACTATATTTCCCTCCATCCTATCCTGTCCCCCATTACTTCTATTCTCTTATGATCCTTTCCCTCCCCATGAGTGTCGACCTCGGATTGCATTCTCCTCCCCATGCCCTCTCCTCTATCCTCCCCCCCACCCTGCTTGTGCCCTTGTCCCCCACTCTCCTGTATTGTGAGATAGGTTTTCCTATCAAAATGAGTGTGCATTTTATTCTTTCCTTTAGTGGAATGTGATGAGAGTAGACCTCATGTTTTTCTCTCGCCTCCCCTCTTTATCCCTCCGCTAATGTCTTTTGCTTGCCTCCTTTATGAGAGATAATTTGCCCCATATAACTTCTCCCTTTCTCCTCCCAATATTTCTCTCTCACTGCTTGATTTCATTTTTTTTTTAAGATATGATCCCAACCTCTTCAATTCACTCTGTGCACTCTGTCTCTATGTATGTGTGCGTGTGTGCATGTGTGTGTGTGTACTCCCACCCAGTACCCAGATACTGAAATGTTTCAAGAGTTACAAATATTGTCTTTCCATGTAGGAATGTAAACAGTTCAACTTTAGTAAGTCCCTTATGACTTCTCTTTGCTATTCACCTTTTCATGGTTCTCTTCATTCTTGTGTTTGAAAGTCAAATTTTCTTTTCAGCTCTGGTCTTTTCATCAAGAAAATTTGAAAATCCTCTATTTCATTGAAAGACCATTTTTTCTCCTGAAGTATTATACTCAGTTTTGCTGGGTAGGTGATTCTTGGTTTTAGTCCTAGTTCCTTTGACTTCTGGAATATCCTATTCCATTCCCTTCGATCCCTTAATGTAGAGGGTGCTAGATCTTGTGTTATCCTGATTGTATTTCCACAATATTTGAATTGTTTCTTTCTAGCTGCTTGCAATATTTTCTCTTTCACCTGGGAGTTCTGGAATTTGGCCACAATGTTCCTAGGAGTTTCTCTTTTTGGATCTCTTTCATGCGGTGTTCTGTGGATTCCTTGAATATTTATTTTGCCCTCTGGTTCTAGAATCTCAGGGCAGTTTTCCTTGATAATTTCATGGAAGATGATGTCTAGGCTCTTCTTTTGATCATGGTTTTCAGGTAGTCCCAGAATTTTTACATTGTCTCTCCTGAATCTATTTTCCAGGTCAGTTGTTTTTCCAATAAGATATTTCACATTATCTTCCATTTTTCCAATCTTCTCGCTACGTTCTGTGATATCTGTCTTTCTCACAAAGTCCTTGGCGTCCATCTGTGCCATTCTAGTTTTGAAAGAACTATTTTCTTCAGTGAGCTTTTGAATCTCCTTTTCCATTTGGCTAATTCTGCTTTTGAAAGCATTCTTCTCCTCATTGGCTTTTTGAATGTCTTTTGCCAATTGAGTTAGGCTAGTTTTCAAGGTGTTAATTTCTTCAACATTTTTTTGGTTCTCCTTTAGCAGGGAGCTGATCTGCTTTTCATGCTTCTCTTTCATCCCTCTCATTTCTCTTCTCAGTTTTTCCTCCACCTCTCTAACTTGATTTTCAAAATTCTTTTTGAGCTCTTCCATGGCCCGAGCCCATTGGGTGGGCTGGGACACAGAATCCTTGATTTCTGTGTCTTTGCCTGATGGTAAGCATTGTTCTTCCTCATCAGAAAGGAAGGGAGGAAATGTCTGTTCTCCAAGAAAGTAGCCTTCAATAGTTTTATTTCTTTTCCCTTTTCTGGGCATTCTCCCCAGCCAGTGACTTGACCTCTGAATATTCTCCTCACACCCACCTCGCCTCCTGGTCCTCCCAGCCAGCGTTTGGGGACTGAGATTCAAATGCTGCTTCCAGCCTTAGGGCTTTTGGTGGGGGCAGGGCTGCTATTCAGTGTGAGAATTAAGTTCAGGTGGTCAGGTCAGGGCAGGGCCACCTCTCAGGCTCAGTTCCCTCAGGGGGTTTATGTACAGACCTTCCACAATGGATCCAGGCTCCCGCCCGCTTGGGGAGCCCCTGTCTGCAGCCGCCTCTCAGCTTCTATCTCCCGGGGGGCCCGAGCCATGGGGGCACCCCACTCCCCTCTCAACCTGCCTAAGAGACTCTCTCACCGACCCCCGTCACCTGTTGGTGGAGGGGCTTGTGCCGCCGCTGGAGATCCCGTCCCTGAAGCCTGCTTGGATCTGTACCTCTCGGAGCCGCGGCCTCCACAGGTCTGGGCTGTGCTCCGCGTCTGCGCGACGGACCTTTTGCGAGAGGTTTGCAGGTCCCTCTGTGGGTAGAGGGACCCGCGTGGCTGCTGGAGATCCCGCCCCCGTAGCCCGCTCGGATCTTTTCCTCACGATGTCGCGGCCGCTGCAGGGCTGCCCTCTGCTCCCAGTCCCGGCACCCAGTCCGCAGCGCAAAGGACCCCCCGCGAGAGGTTTGCAGGTCTCTCTGGAACAGAAATCTCCCTCGCTCCAATATTCTGTGGCCTCTGGGTGCAGAATTCACCGTGAGTTGGTCCCCTCTAGCCGTTCTGTGGGTTGTGGGTTCGGAGCTATGTGTATGTGCGTCTTTCTACTCCGCCATCTTGGCTCCGCCCCCTCTAAAGGGAACTTTCTTACCTGGGAATTCTCTATACCAACAGAATATTCTAGTCCCTATTTTTATTCTATGAAGTGACCTCCTCTTTCTGGGTCTCTGTTTCCTCATCTGTGGAATTTGGAGCAGTGGTGGTGGTAGTCAGAGGTCAGAGTAGATGATTTCAAAAGATTTTTTCCAGTTCTCCATTCTATGATCTTAGAGACGGGGAAATCAAGGCCCAGAGAGGTTAACAAACTCTCCCCCTTGGCTACCTGGCACATTCGTGGCACAGTGGGGGATTAAGATGTAGTTTCATAAAAGAGGAGAGGAAGTTTGAGAAAAACCTTTGGCAAGAGTTTATCTGCATTATACTTGTACCCTAAGCTATTAGCCTTTACCTGTCTAAACATTAATTTGTTAATTATTTAATTAATAAAATTCAACACAGAGCTAAGCTGGAGACCATACCTACTACCACTTCCCACATTCACTCAAATCCAACTGAACAGATTTCTAAAAATAAATGCCCAAATACTATAAATATGTAAGAAACCTGGGAAAATGAGGCACTTTAGATGCCCCCCTTCCCCCTATAAATCAGGCCCTCATGACACAATTTCAATTGGTACATTTTCATTGGTGGGAGGTGAGAAGCTAAATGCTTCCATATCCATCACTTCCTCTGTTCTATGGACCTTCCTGTGGTATAATCGTGGCTTTCTCACTGTGGAAAGCTAGCTTTGTTTTAAAAGGCTGCAATAAGCATGCAATGAGTTGTGAAGATAGGAATATATTCACCCATGTATATTTACGGACACATTCCCGCAGGCAGTTTGTAGCTACATCGACCACTAACTCTATAGTATAATTTTTCAATAATATTACATAGTTTAATGAAAGTAATCTAGAAGAGCTTTTTAAAAATTTTATTTTAAAGCACACATTCACTGAATGGTTTTAAATCACCTTGCAAAATAAAAGCTTTGCCCTTTTGGCTAAGACCAAGCTCCTTCCTCTAAATCCACTTATTTCTGTGCCATTTTGCTGCTTTTTAAAAAAAAATAAAAGATGAATTTTCTGGCTTTTCAAAGGTACAACCCTGAAATCTGTGGTGCCTTTTTCTGAATTTCTAGGATAGACCTCAGGCTAGAGATGAAAAAGAATACAATGAGGAGATCATTTGTTCATTCATTCATTTATCTAGAGACAAATTCATTTAACGTTAACATTTCACATTAATCATTAACATTCATTTAACAAGAATTTATTAAGTCCTACTTTTCTTTAGAACATTGCTAGCTATTACAGGTGAAACATAGCTGGCTTTTCACACTATTTCCATACTGATTTTATCCCCATTTTACAGCTGAAGAAACTGAGGCAAACAGAGGTTAATTGAATTGGCCAGGATCTCACAACTAGTAAAAATATAAGGCTGCATTGGAACCCGTCTTCTAGACTCAAGGCTAGTGCTATCTCCCTAGGGACATGGAGCTGCCATGAAGGTGCTGGTGCTGTTATTTCCAGATCTTTGTGACCCCATTTGGGGTTTTCTTGGCAAAGATGCTGGAGAGGTTTGTCATTTCCTTCTCCAGCTCATTTTACTGACTTGCCCAGGGTCACACAGTGTCTGAGGCCAGATTTGAACTCAAAAACATGAGTTTTCCTGCCTAGAGTCAGGCACTTTATCCACCGCACCACTTAGCTACACATACCATGAAGGTATGTCATTTGATTTCCTGTGACAACTTTGCCTCTTACTGTCTCAGCCCAAAGTTCCTGATGCTCATGCACCAGGGGGGGAATGATCAGTTGTAGAATGATGGGGTGTGTCATGCAAATATGGTGGCCTAAATTGAACAAAAGATTCCAGATGTGGTCTCTCCTGGGACAATTATAGCAGGATTCCGATTTCACTATCCCTCTATTAAGACAGCCTATTGGGGCATCTAGTGCGGTGGATAGAGCATTGGGCCTGGAATCAGGAGGACCTGGCCTCAGACTTATTAGCTGTGTGACCCTGGGCAAGTCACTTTACCCTTATTTGCCTTACTTTCTCATTTATAAAATGGGGACACATTGGAGAAGGAAATGACCACAAAGCGAAGAAAACCCCATGGACATTGACCATGGGGTTGTGTAGAGTTGGACACGACTGAACAACAAAAAGTTGTATTATTATAAATATTTTTTGCCTCATACTGTTGACTTATACAAAGTTTTTAATGACCCGAAAGCTTTGCATCTGTTTCCATGTACTATGACTTAGCCTTGTATTGAATTTGAATATAAACATGGAGCACCTATTTCTATACTTACATTTGAAATTTTGAATGAAGCAGCATTTAAGTGCTTAGTATATGCCAAGCACTGTTGGATGCATTGTGGATGAAAAGAAAAAGTGAAGAAGCCTTGGCTCCCAAAGAGCTCTCACTCATTAATTGGAGGAGACCACACATAAAAGAAAAAGAGTCAGCAGGGTAGATAGAAATGCCCAGAAAGCCTCAGGATACAGCTGTCAGGTACATGGCAAAGCCCAGGGGTCCTTCCCTTACGCCAGAATGCAGAGACGGAAGTCTGCAGAGTTTAGAGTCGGGGCCCGTGGTAAAGCCTGGTGATCTTCCAGCAACTGGGAGGGATAGAGTTTGTGACTCCCATAGTATCCCCAAGCCATGTGAGTGGTCAGCAAACCGAAGCAGCTTCTGGGACAGCACAGGACTAGAGGGGTAAGGAGGAAAGTCAAAGGGGGGAAGGCCACTCCCCATTAAATCCATTAACATGCTCTCTGTTACAGAGCGGTGATAGATTTAGGGTGCAGGGTAAGACCCATACATTTTTCTATACAGCCATTAAGGAAATTTGTTTTGCTTGACTCTGCATATTTGTTACAAGAAATTTCTAGTTCTTTTTTTTTTCTCTCCCGATGGTTGGGGGCTGGGAGAGAGAAAATAGATTTCCTTTAATTAAAAAAAAGAGAGAGACAAGTGGGGAGGGTGTTATAGATGAGGAATGTCGCATGCATTTTCAGGTGAGGCAACTGTATTCTTAGTTTTACTTAATTAGTTTACTTTGTTATAAGGGACCTTTCAGGAAGTGGGAGTAATCTGTAAATGTTTGTCATGAAAACACAAAACACATCAATAAAACTTAAAAAAAAATACCCCAAACCTAACCTTGTTAGAGTGTGCCTGTCATTGTAGGCTAAGATCCTTTTAAATTTAAATTCTGTCATCCATTCATTAAAAAATAGTCATTAAATACCCATTACGTGGAGAACACTAGATTTGATATTCTGGCAGATGCAAAGTTTAGATAAAATATTTTTCTTGAGCAGCTAGAGCACTGGGCTGAGAGCCAGGAAGACCTCAGTTCAAATCTAGCCTAGGCCATTTACTAGCTGGGCAAGTCACGTAACCCCTGTTTGCCTCAGTTTCTTTGTCTATAAAATGGGAAGGATAACAGAACCTACCTCCGAAGGCGTGGGGAACCTGTGGTCTCAAAGCCACATGTGGCTTGCTAGGTCCTCAAGTGCAGCCCTTTGATTGAATCCAGACTTCACAGAACAAATCCCCTAACTACAAGGATTCCTTCTGTAAAATTGGGACTCAAAGGGCCACACCCAAGAACCTAGAAGGGCACCTGTGGCCTGGAGGCCCAAGGCTCCCCACCTCTGTCCCAGAGTGTTGTAAATATCCAATGAAATAGTAATTGCAAAGCACTTAGCATAGTGCCTGGCACATAGTAAGTACTATACACATGTTAGCTATTTATGGTTGTTGTAGGTTCCTGCTCTCAAGGTTTTTATAGTTGAATAGGGTATGAATACTAGAAACGATGCTACGTAATACTACATGAGAAGTGCATTAAATGAAAGCAAAAAAAAGTGCCATGGAAGACACCAGAGCAAGGATTATTACTGACAGACAGGCCCCCGGAGGCTACGACAAGAGTTTGTCATGTGGGATGGACTTAGAGGAAAGAAAGAATTTCAACGGCTAAAGATAGTAGTAGGCACACAATACAATGTTAGCAAAGGTAGAAGTTGTAATTTTTGTCCGCTCATATCCAGTTATTTGAGACACACTTTGGGGCTTTCTTGGTAAAGTTACTGGAGTGGTTTGCCATTTCCTTCTCAGCTCATTTTACAGATGAGGAAAATAAGGCAAACAGGGTTAAGTGATTTGCCCAGGGTCACACAGCTAATAAGTATCTTGAGGTCAAATTTGAACCTGGGTCTTCCTGACTCCAGCTCTATCCACTTTACCACACAGCTGCCCTGTAAGCTTGAAGTAGGAAGACCATGAGAGTATTTGCATGGAACCTAGAGTTGACAAAATGGAGTAAGATGGGAAAAGACTTGAAAGGTAAGTGAAACCAGATTTTAGAAGCTCTTAAATGCTGGGCAAAGGAGTTTGCACTTTACATGGAAGGCATCCTTAGGGAATCATTGAAGATTTTTGAGTAGTCAAGTGACATCACCAGGTCTATATATGATGAAGATGGTTTTATCAATGATGTGAAGAGAGAGTTGGCAAGTGGAAAGATAAAAGATGAGAAGATCTAGTAGGAAGAGAGTGTAATAAGTAAGGCAGCTGCTACTGATGGTTTCTACCAGGATGGGGGCAGTGAAAATGAGAGAAGGAAATGGTTGAAAGATATTGCAGTGGTAGAACTGAGAAAACTTGGTATTTCCTTCCTTACTATAAATATGTCAAGATTTCTATCATCCTTCACACACACATACACACACACACACACACACACAACTTTCATTTGAGCCTGGGTATTATCCTATATTTCTGTTCCCCTTTAATTGCAAATTCCCACAAAGCATTCTGGGACAGCTACGTGGCAATGTAGTGGCTAGAGCACAGGGTCTGGAGTCAGGAAGACTCATCTTTCTAAGTCCAAATCTGGCCTCAGACACTTACTAGCTATGTGACCCTGGGCAAGTCACTTAACTCTGTTTGCCTCAGTTTTCTCAAGTATAAAATGAGCTAGAGAAGGAAATGGCAAACCATTCCAGTATCTTTTCCAAGAAAATCCCAAATGGGGAATGAAGAGTCAGACACATCAAAAATCAGAGTGAATATGGGAGTCTACATAATGTAGAATCAAAAAAAACTTGAGTTCAGATGCTTAATAGCTCTTGGTCTTCGGGCAAGTTAGTAACATTCTCAGAGCTTCAGTTTCCTCATGTGTAAAATGAAGATAATGAAGGCACCTGCCTAACAGGGCTGTTATGAGACTCCAATGAGATAATGCATACAAAGTGCTTTGCAAACCTTAAATGCCATATAAAATGCTCGCTATAATTGATAGTTTCAGTGATCCATTTTCTAAGTACACATTCACTTCTAAACCCCTTACAAATCTGGCTTCTAATACCACAATTCAATTGAAATTACTCTTTCCACAGTTAACAAGGATTTCTTAAAAGTTAAATATGATGGTTTTTAATCTGCCTTTTTTGGATCTCTCTGAGACTTCTGACACTACTGCCCACTTCCTCTTCCTTCTCACGAATATTTCCTTTCCCCTGGTTTCTATGCTACATCTCTCTTTTCTTTCTCCTCCTCTTTGCCTTTTCTTTCTTAGTTCTCTGGCTAGATAATTTTCTCTTTCCCCTCCCTACACCCATTGCTTCCCACCAAGCCTGGATGTGTCTCTGAGTTCTGCTATGAACTTGCTTTGCGTCTAAACTCCTCCAGAGTAGGGATTGTTTCATTTTTTCTATGCCGTTAGCATAGAAGCTGGCTCACAGTATGTGTTTAATGGATGCTTCTTGGTTGATTCTTTTTCTGTGCTCTCCCATATTGATCTTATCAGTTCCCTTGTGTTCAATTATCATCTTTATGGGAAGGACTCCAAATCTGCATGTCCAGTTTTCATTTCTTCCCTGAACTCTCATCCTGAATCACCATCTGTCTACTGGACATCTCCACCTAAATGTCTCATCAGCATCTCAAATTCAACATATCCAAAAGAAGATTCATTCCCTCTCCCCCTAAACTTGTCCCTCCTCCCAACTTCCATATATCTGTTAAGGACACTATTGCCCTTCCAGTAACCTATGTTCATAACCTTGAAGGTAGCCTATTTGGGATTTGATTTTTAGTAAGTTTTTAATAGTGTCAAGCATAAATTTGCTTTGTGGCAATTTCCCCTTGGCACCTTCAGACCTGAGGCTTCAGGTTTGTCAAGAATCAATAAATAATCAAAAAAACATCAATTAACTGCCTAGTATGTGGCAGCACGGGGTAACTAGGTGGCACAGTAGAGAGAGTACAGGGCCTGGAGTCAGGAAGATTCAATTTCTGAGTTCAAATTCGGCCTTAAACACTTCCTTGCTGTGTGACCTTGAGAAAATCACTTAATCCTGTTTGCCTCAGTTTCTTCATCTGTAAAATGACCTGGAGAAGGAAATGGCAAACCACACCAGTGACTTTGCCAAGAAAACCCCAAATGGGGTCATGGAAAGTTGGACACAATTGACTTAACATAAAAGTATGTGCCATCAGGCACTGTACTAAATAGTGGGGCTACCAAAAAAGGTAAAAGACACCCCCTGCCTTCCAGGAGCTTACAATTGATTGAGGGAAGACAACTTGAAGAGTGGGCAGGGTGGATTTAAGGGAGGGCACCTGGTATTGGGTAGCCTTTGTTATTATGAGCTCTAGAATTTCAGAGTAAAGAAAAGTGTAGTTCAGTCTGATGAGGTCAAATGATACAGGTTTAATCCCCCTTCCAGGTGAAAGCCCTTCAAATACTTAATTATTCCTTTTTCTTTCATCAAATGGGATAAAACCAACCCCCTTCACATGCTGGTAGCACTCTTCCGGATGCTTTTCAACTGAGCAAAGTGTTGCTTAAAATGTGATGTCCAGGCCTGAATGCAATGCTCTGGGCATGATCTGGCCAGGGTAGAGTAGCGTGAGGCTGGAGAACAGTGCCTGGCACAGAATGGGCGCTTAACAAATGCTTTTGGCATTGAATTCTATTATTGCCTCTTTATTGCTGGACATCATGCCTCTGTCAATATATTGTAATATTATGTATCTTTCTCAGCTGCCATATAACACCATTGACTTGTATTGAACTTGCCGCTCACTGAAACTCCCAGATATATTGCTAATGAATTACTGTCTAACCCTACCTCCCGAATCTTGTATTTATGAGGTTGATTTTTAAAAAATGAATGTAGATCTTTATATTTTTCCCTAATAAATTTCACCTAATCTATCTGATCCAATATTCCAGCCTGCCATGAATTTTTAAATAAACTCTGCCTGTATTACCCTGCTCATTATCAATTAACTGATTAATCGATCAATCAAACATTTATTAAGTACTTTCTGTGTGCCAGGCACTGTGTTTCTTGCTAGGAATACAAAAAGGGGCAAAAAGTGCCTGGCCTCAAGGAGCTTATACTCAAAAAGCATTAGCTAACCTTCCTGTATAATCTATAAACTCAATGAACCTTGTGTATAGACTTGGCCACTCTACTGATAAAACTATTAAATAGGTTTAGATTAACTCCAGATTCATGGGAATGCTTTATTGGAATTCTTCCTCCAAGCTGACATTAAACTATTAAAGATCATTCTTTGAATGAACTGGCCCCAAATCTATCTCCTTGTCTCTAGCTTAAATCTCTACATCTTTTCCACAAGAATAATTTGAGCCTTTATTATTATTACTATTATTCTTTTACCAAATCTAGGTAGACTATAAAACTAGGTAAAAACTAGATTAAAAAAAATCTAGCTAAACTTTAAAGCATTCTCCTATTTTTCCAGTTTAGAAACATTGGCCAATAAGGAAATCAGGATAAGCTGGCACAAATTGATCTAAATAAAGCCATGCTGACTCTTCGTGATTATCTCTTTCTTTCTACCGTAATTGTTCAATAACCATCTTCTTAATAATAATAAAGACTCTATTCTCTTCTCCGTTTTATAATAGGGAAGAATTGCCCTTCCTAATTCTGTGGGACCTTTCTTATTCTCCATGAGTTTTCAAAGATCCTAGTTAGAGACCTGTAGCAAATAGCATGCAAGGCATCTTCAGGTGTGCAGGTGAGTGTACCCTTACCCTGTGGGAGAAACAGATAACCAGAGGAAGTGAATAATTTGATAGGTTTCTATTTAAACTAATTATTCTTAAGGCCCAAGGTCTCACACTGCGTCCTGGGCCATATCCAGTTGTCCTGATGAATATCAGACCATTGGACCCAGATGTCTCTTGAGGAGAAAGTGAGATTTGTGACCTTGCATAGCCCTCCCTCACTCAAATCAAAGTCAACTACAAGTCATGTCATCATCTTGATGTCATGGTCCTCTTTGAGAATGAAGGACAAACACAACAACCAAGCTAATCCGATTCCTCAGTTTTACAACAGGAAGAAACAGATCCCAGAGTGAAAGTCATGTTGAGTTTTAGTGATCGCTAGCTCCCTTTCTAAATGTCCACAAATCTTCCATTTAATGATGAAATCTAGAATTTTGCCAAGAATCAGAGTAAAACCCCTATGCCTATATATTCAAACACTACACTTACCCTCATTTCAAAACTTCTAGTCTGGTGGCACCTCTCCCATCCTCCATTTTTTTCTTAAAGTTAACTCTTCAAGAGCAGTTCAACTGTTGGTCTCTACAGAGAGTTCAGACAACAGGCTGGCTACCACCACTGGCCTAAAGATGTGAATCCTGCCAGTTATATTACTCATCTCAGTTGGCCTCAAACAGCCAAGGAATGGTTAATAACTTTTACACATTTCTTAATAGTAATTACAGTGCATATTTAAGGAAGACATAATGACATCTCCGACTTTGAATTATGCTCCTTTCTGAAATGGAGCACCGATATCTACCAAACAGTCTAGGAAGGATGAAATCTATAGCTCCCAGAACTGATAGAACGTTCCTGGAGGTTAATAATTCATACACAGTCTGTGACTGCAGTTGTACATTATGTCTGTTTCCATTAGATGTCCTCTTTTATTGAGTTTTCACAGTGCACATCAGTAGCCTCTGTTTGAAATAAGCCACTTGCTTTTAAAAGCAGGTTCTGGATGATAGAATTTCATTTGCATTATTATGGGGAGTCCATAGTGCCTGTGTCTGGGGCTTTTTATATCTTCTTATGCTGATATCTGAGAACATCTGTTGGATCTTCATTTGAAACTCTTCTTCTCTGAGACCCAGAGAAGGATGCCTCTTACCATTTCATGTAGGAATTGGCCATGTCCTCCTCAGTCCAGAACCCATTTGTACTGAAAGGAAGGCGTCTCATTCATGACCACCAAAATTGCCTTAGGTACTTTTATCTACATTATGTGAAGTCTTCCTTCTTAGGTGTACACATACAAAAACATATATATGTATATATGTATGTATGTATATATGTATGAATGTATATATGTAAGGATGGTGTGTGTATCTGTCCTTTGTTTCTGAAGAGGACCATGACATCAAGGAAATGATGACATGACTTGCACTTGACTTTGATTTGAATGATGGAGGACTGTGCAACATCACTAGCCCTACTTTCTCCTCCTGAGCTATCTGGGTCCAGTGACCAGATATTCTTCAGGATGACTGGAGATGTCTCAGGATGCAATGGGAGATCTTGGCCCTTTTAGGGGTCTTACTTTGAGTGACATAACACCCATTCAGTGAATAAGCCTCTTAAAGAAGTCAGTCAAATTTTTCTAAAATGAATGCTAAAAATTGTTTATACATGTAATTGTGGGTAAAAAATATCAAATTCATTGAAAAAGACTCCCCCCCACAAAGTTATAGTTTTCAATGCAGAAAAAAAACAAAATCCCCAAACACCTTAATAGCAGAGTAGGAAAAAATGAATCCATGACAGAGCATTTCTCCAAAGAAACAAAGGAAATAAACAGATTTGGTATGCAAAAATACTGAAGTGAAAGGGAAATCTGGCAGAAGAGAGGCAGAAAGTGTGCCACTTAACTGAGAGGGGGGGAAAAGGGAGAATAAACAGAAAGAAACTTAAATAAATAATTTAAGTGACAAGTATGTATATATATATCTGTATATAGGTGAAGACCCTTGTGCAACCTCTCATTAAAGGTGTCATATTTTTATGGTTAGCACAATTGCACATGGCTAAGAATCTGGGCTCTTTCCTCAGTTCTTTAGGTTAGCTCTTGGGTTAGAATCTGGCACATACATATCTAATTGAAATTGTACCTGGGGAAATTCATTTGTAAGATCTGGGGAGTGGTGTAGAGGACCTCTGTGGTTGCAGTGGGGAGATGTGTGACATTGGATTACACTGGAGAGGTCTGGTAGGCTCTCCAGAGTCATGTTGTTCATCAGGGATAGAGGTGAAGACAGGCCCTCTCAGCAAGTTGCCCAGGTTTTGTGACCCTAGGGATAAAGGTTGGGTTGAGTTGTAGCCTCAGCTTTCAGAGGACCTCAAAGGAGACAAGGAAGAAGCAGACAAAGCCCACTCGGATGTCTGCACTCTGGAGTTAGACTCTGTGTGTCCTGGCATAGTTATGGCTTTGGAAGCTGAACTCATCTGCTTTCTATGAGACCGCTCTTTCCTCATGAGCAAATGGATATCTGTATTTTGTGTTATCTATTCACCTCCAGGATAAGATATAAACTCCTCTGTTTGCCATTTAAAGCCCTTTACAACCTATTCCCAAGCTACTTTTACAACCTTATTGTGCATTACTCCCCGCATGTCTACTGAGGCACAGACAAACTGACCTGCTTACTGTCTCTTATGCGCAGACCTCCCTTTGCCCTATCTGTTCTCCATGACTGGAATACATTCCCACTCAGCTCTGCTTCTCAGAATCCCATTCCATCAAGGTTCACCTCTAGTAAGAAAGAGGCCTTTCCTGATCCCGTCAGCTACTACATACTTCTCTCCGAAATTACCTATCATCTAAATATTCATAATAATAACAGCTAACATACAACACTTACTCTGTACCAGGTACTGGGCTAAGAATTTTACAGTTATTATCTCATTTATTCTTCATAACAATCCTGGGAGGTAGGTGCTATTATGATCCCCATTTTACAGATGAGGAAACTGAGGCAAACAGAGGTTAAATGACTTGCCTAGGATCATACCCAGAGTAAGTATGTGAGGCTGGATTTTATGGAATGAAGCTGAGCATGACCAGAGGGAGAGCAAGCATTCACCTCCTGAGGGGAATCAGCCTCTGGAAGATTTCTCTCTCAGTTCACTTGACCTGACTTTGGGCTGGCTTTGGTGCTTCACTTAGCCTGCTGCTAATGATGCTGACCATCATTTCCTGAAGCAAAGGGAAGAGACATGTGGCTATACTTGCCCTGGGCTCACAAAGGAACAAATAATTTTGAAGCTAGATCAGAATTCAGGTGAGTCTTTGAAAATCAAAGGTACATTCACGGGGTGCCCTGTATAAAGGCCATGTGGAAGCAGACCATCTACCTTTGTCAGAGAACACCCCAAATACTCCAAGATGGGGGGCTTTTTACCTTTGCATTAGTAACATCTTTTCTTCCTTACTCCTTGCACAGTGATGTTTAACTCCCTTCGTTTCATTACATTAATTCTGTGTTATTCTGTTTTTATTTTGTGTTGTGGATATAATGTATTTGTAGCAAATTCTCCAGGGCTACTTCCTAACTCCTATTCATGATATTGTGCCAGGAACCCAGAAGGTAGCTGACTACTTCTATCCTCAGCATTGGGCAATTTTGAGGGGTGAGGGTAGTTTTCTCTAATGATACCACTTTTGATATCATTTTTTTAGTTGTTGTTGAGTTGTTTTCAGTTGTGTATGACTCTTTGTGACCCCATTTGGAGTTTTCTTGGCAAATGTATTGGAGTGACTTGCCATTTCCTTTGCTAGTATATCACCATTTTATATATAAGGAAACTGAGGTAAGCAGGGTTAAGTGACTTGCCCAGGGTCACACAGCTAGCAAGTGTCTGAGGCCAGATTTGAACTCAGGAAGATGAGTCTTCCTGACTCCAGGCCTGGCACTCTATCCACTGTGCCACCTAGCTGCCCCTATCCAATGTGGACTGATATGGATTAACCAGTTGATCTCTCCTGAATATCAATGAACCACTTAATATCAATTAGATTTTACAAAGAGATATTCACTGATGTCTAATAAGGACAGAAATATGGAAATATCCCTCAGAAGTCTAGAATGCATTCTCCTATAAATACACAGAGAGTTCAGAAGAAAGTGGAATTAGCCTCAGGAAACGTGTTATAAAAATATGTCAGTTGCTGGTTGGATGGAAATCCTTTTCTCCCTTTGTGGAGTTCTTATGGAATTCCCTTCAGGTATTGTTTACTTCTGGGCTTCTTATAGATTCCCAAAACTTGGTTCCTGAGGCAGATACATACATCTGTCAATCACTTCTGTTCTATAGACCTTGCTAGACTCATGCAAAGTTTTTAATCTTCCAATCTTCTAAAGTTTATAAGGTTATTCTCTGGTTAGCGAGCATGGTAGGAGATAGACTTTTTCCATCCTAGCTGCTCCCCAAGTAAATTCCTGTCAAGGGCAAAGTTGAATCTAGGCAGAATCCCAGACTTGTAACAGTTTTTTTTTATTCAAGCCCCATAAGGTGTGACTGGCTCTCCTCAACCAGCCACAAGACAGGTCCTATGCGGCATCATTTGCTTTCATCCAATGGCTCAAAAGTACTGCAGTCCTCCTTTGGCTTAATAGTTGCACCTAGTTTAGACTTCTGATTGGTGATTCAGTTGAGAGGTCCAAGCGCTTTCTTCTCTAATTATTGTTATGTTTATTATATGGTGTAGAGATTTGTTTTGTGTACCCTGTGATAGATTGAAAGTCCTGCCCAGGCTTATCTTATAAATCCTCTAGTACCTCTCTGGTTTTCTGCTCTTTAACTTGTGTTTTAAAATAAAATGGTATTTGTAAAGTGCTTTGCAAACCATCAAGCACTGTATAAATTCTGGCTATTAATAATAATAAAAATTTGTCATTCATTGTGGAGTTAGCTACATGGTACAGTAGATGAAGCTGGACTTACAGTCAGAAGGACTTGTTCAAATGTGACCTCAACAGGAAGTAGAAACCACTGGCTGCCCTTGTCCTCCCTGTAAGCCTGCCGGCCTGTCCAGCTGGGGCCCAGTAATAGCAGATACCAAAGGAAGTCCTTCCTGCCAATATTTCCTCCCCTCATTTCCCTCCTGGTTATATTTTGATCCCTGGGGAAGAGAAACTAGGTTTACTGCTCTTCTCTAAACCTGCAGCCCATACCCACCTTCCCAATGGTGGTATACCAGGCTTCTTTAGACCTCCATCCATTACCTACTGGATATGGTCACTCACAACCCTTGGATGACTAGGCAGCCACCAATTATAACCCATCCAGCAATGACTAAGTTTACTTGGCCTTTGTATCTGTCGTACCACTATACCCTCTGGCCCTGTCACTTTATCTTCCAAAGCCTTGGGTATTGCCACATAACTTACCAATATAAGCTTAGGAGCCCTGGGTCTTGCCATGTGAATTACAGCTATACACTAAGGACCACACAACCTTCCATCTCCCCTACAGTTGAACCCACCCATGTGTGCTTCCTTTACCAATTAAATGTAAGCTTCTTAAAGTAGGGACTGTCTTATTTATCTCTTTGCTTTCTCAGCACTTAGCATACTGCTTAGCATATAGTAAGTGCATAATAAATGCTTTTTAAAACTCATTTGTTCATGGTTGCAAATGGTTTGCCTAGAGTGGAACTATGAGTAGACAGAAGAAGATGCATGTGAGATATTTAAAAGTAGGATATATAGGGCTTGGCAGGTAATTTGAAATGTTTGGATATGAGGGAGAATCAAAAATGATTTTCTGCTTTTTAGGAGAACAGTGCTGTCAAATGAAATAATGATATTGTGAAGAGGGATAGGTTGGGGGGAGAAGGAGATAAAGAATTCCATTTGGAACATGTTGAGTTTTGAAGTGTTAGGGGAACTGGAAAGACAGATGTCCGGTTGTCAGTTGAACGTATAAGAATCTTGTTCAAGGGTGAGATTAGGAATGGATATATAAACTTTGGAGTTATCTGCATAGAACTGATAATTCAACTCATGGGAGTGACTGAGATCACTGTTGTGAAGATCAGTATCTTGTGGGCCACTCAGACTTTGGGGAGACTGAAAATGAGAGGGAGAGAGAATGATTGAAAAAGTAAGTTCTTAAAGGATACAATAATGAGGGGAATCAAGTTAGGCTCATTGGTAATTTTCAGTGTGAGCTTTTATACCTTGGAAATCATCAAAGGCAACAAATCAAAGCATAAATTGTCTAAACTTAAGAAAGTGATGGGGAAAATGTTAATAATGCAGATTGAATTTAAGAATGTGTCCTGTACACACCCCTTCCCCCTCCTCACCTGGTTGTTAAGTGTTTACCAGCACACCTCAGGTTCAAGGGCAGCAGTAGAGGGGTTAGCTTGGGTCACGAAAAGGACTACCTCATCCTCTGAGAAAGGAGCAAAGGAGAAGAGAATTGGTAACGTGGTGAGTGAGGTTTTGGGGTGTGGAGGAATGGAGACAAGAGATTCCATGATGGAAAGCTTTGTTTTCTCAGTAAAACAGGAAGTAAGGTAATCTAGGAGAGGAAGAGCCAAGGGCACCTGTTGAGGCTTGAAGAAAAAAGGAGGTTTGGAACAGTCACATGGGGGGCAGGGTTAGGAAGTCCATCAAGGATGAGAACAACAACTTATATGGAGATGTGAGAATTCAAATAACAAGAATTTATAGCTGTAGGATTTGGGGCAAATAGTTTCACTCTCTGAGCATCAGTTTCCTCATTTGTAAAAGTAAGTTTCTTCTCGTGTTAGTAATCTATGAATGGAAGTGTTGTTTGGTGAGCAGCCCCATCTTGGAGCACCAGAGGATCAAGTCAGATGACCCCTGGGGTGACTTTGCTTGAGAGTACTAACTTCGGTTGTTATGATTGATCTATAGATATTGCCATGATATGACTTAAAGTGTTTTGTGCCACTTGTAGCAGCAGGCATGTAGTCTTGGAAAGGGTCAGGGTTACCTCTTTCTGATAATGCATGAAAGCACCAGGAACTGAAAGAGGAGTTGTTTTAGGAATTTTTCTCAGAGACAGGGTCTGATGGCCTCCGTACAAAATATGGAGACTTATGCAAAATAGCTATGATCCCAGGTCTCTGGTCAGGAACAGGAGGTCTTTGTTGCTCCTTTTCCTCCACTAAAGAAGTACAGGCACAGATCATTCAGACTGGCCCTCCAGGAATCTGTCCTTCAAGGGATAGCTTAAGGAAAAAACAAAATCAGTTTTGTAAAGTGCTTTGCAAATTATTATATGCTTTATCACAATATATGTAATATATTATTATATTACATTATTAACACAATATGCAATGTATTATAATATATTAATACAATATACAGCTTATTATTAATGTAATATTTATTGTTGTTGAGTTGTTCTCAGTTGTGCCCAATGCTTCATGATCCCATTTAGGGCTTTCTTGACAAAGATACTGGAGTGGTTTGCCATTTCCTTCTCCAACTCATGTTACAGATGAGGAAACTGAGGCAAACAGGGATAAGTGACTTGCCCGGGGTCATATAGCTAGCAACTATCTGAGGCCAGAGGGCTGGTACACTAGGTTTTGTGCCACCTAGCTTCCCGTTAATAGTATGCATTAATATTATTGTGTATAATATATTACTTATATAATGATAATGAGGATGATGATATTGCCACATCTTTTTCTTTCTGTTTCTTCCTTGCTTCTCTCCAATTCATGGGCTCTCCAGAACACTGTGGGGCCTGGCATTCCATTTAGAGGATGTTACATTTTGTACTTGCAGAGACTGCTAAATTAACAGCCCTGGAGACAGGGATAATCACTCTTGCCACCCACCTCTCTGTGACGGGATTTGTGAGGATTAATGAGAAAAGCGACAGAAGGCCCTGGGTGCCAAGGAAAGATGGCATTGGAGAATGGAGAAGTTTCATTAGCACATCGCAGGGAGCAAGGAAATCTTTTTGCAGGTAATGGCTTTGGGATTCTCCCTGACCTGGGTTAAATTTGCACATGAGGTTTCATTTCTCTGTTCATTATTGGTTAGCTAGAAAGGTCACATACATGGATTGGTGCAACACTGTCCTCTCACTGTTTTCTCTTATTTGGAAACTAAGGGATGCATCTGTTCACCCTCCCTCATAATCCAAACAGTCAAATATTTATTTGTTTTTTTTGTTGGATGCGAATGTGATGGAGGGGACTTTTGAGATCATCTTGATGCAGTTCAGAATACTTTAGAGTTAGAATCCAAAAACCAGATTTGGAATTCCAGAGCAACTTTGGGGCAGTCACTTAACCTGCCTGGAGCTCAGGGAGTAATGTAGTACAGAGGAAAACACTGGCTTGAGTCAGAAGACATGGGTTAAAAATTCCACCTCTGGCGTTTCCTGTCTGTGTGATGTTGGGCAAGTTGCTTAATTTCACTAAGTCTCAGGTTCTTCAAGTCTAAACTAGATGGCTTCTGAGATCCATTTTCGCTCTAGAATCTATGATCCTATGATCTGAACACAAAGGAGTTGGACCAGCCTATCTCTAACGCTCCTTCCATGCAAGTACCTGTTATCCAGTCTAATCTCCGAATTACTTCTTGGCTAGACCAATGTTATACCTCACAACTCAGAGATAGCTCTCTCTTAATAACTATCATACCTAAATTCCAACCTCTACAGGAAAAAAAGAACTATCTGCAGGTTGGTCAGCCAGACTGAATAGCTATGAAGAACATAACTCAACTCAACTCAGTCACAGTCAAACAGCTGGGAGAATTTTACTGATGACACAATGACTCAAAACCTAAAGGAAATGATTACTTGCAGATTTTTGGAAAAAAAGTAATATTAATTAAAAAAGACTATAATAGTCTAGTTTACAAGGAAAGGAAACTCCTCTAGCAGGAAAAGACTAGAAGATTAATTAAAAATAATAATCATTGGTGAATACGTTACATTACTTTTTCTTTTTAGTAACTTGCTTATTGACACCTGGAGGGTTTTTGTTTGTTTGTTTGCCTTCTTCTTGGGAATAGGAAGGGACGTACTTTTACTGAATTCATTTAAATACATCGATTTGTCAAGTATTTATTAAGACTTACTATGTGATGATTCAAAATAATTATAACAGCTATAAAATATTTGGGACTGTGTCTACCATGATACATCCAAGAACTGTGTGAATACAAGTATAAAACATTCTTTGCACAAATAAAACAGACTTAAATAATTGGAGAAACATTAAATACTCATGGGTAGGTTGAGTCAATATAATAAAAATGTAATTGCTACTTAAATCAATTGACTTATTCAGTTCTCCACCAATAAAGCTACCTAAGGAAAATTTTCTAAAGCTATAAAAATAATAATGAAATTCATATGTAGGAACCAAAGGTATGAATCTCAAGGGTGTATGTTTGTCCTTCATTGCCGAAGAAGACCATGCCATCAGAGAAATAATGGCATGACTTTGACTTTGTTTTGAGTGAGGGAGGGCTGTGCAGGTCACCAGCCTCACTTCTCCTCCAGAGCCTCCTGAATCCAGTGACCAGATATTCATCAGGATGACTGGAGATGACCCAAGATGAGGCAATTGGGGTTAAATGATTTGCCCAAGGTCACACAACTAGTGAGTGTCAAGTGTCTGAGGTGAGATTTGAACTCAGGTCCTCCTGACTCCTGCACTCTATCCACTGCACCACCTACCTGCTGTGAATCTCAAGCGTAATAATAGAGAACAGTAGGAAGGAAAGGGATCTATCCATACTATATCTCAAACTTTGAAAGTGAGGCTGGTGACTTTGCACAGCCCTCCCTCACTCAAATCCAATTCAATTGCAAGTCATGTCATCATCTTCCTGATATCATCGTCCTCTTCAAGAATGAAGGGCAAACTACATCTCAAACTTTATTACAAAGCAGTAATCATTAAAATGACCTAATACTGGTTAAAAAATAGAGGTGTTGAACAATGGAACAGATTTAGGCACAGCTTCATATCTCCAACTAACTTTTAGGCTTCTCAATCTGGATGCCCTATAGACGTCTTAAACTCAACATATTCAAAACTGAACTCATGATCTTTCCATTCAAATCATCCTAACTTCTATATTGCTGTTTAGGACACTACCATCATCTTAGTCATCCAGACTCAAAACCTAGATGGTATTCCTGAACTCTTTGCTCTCTCTCACCTCTCTATGTCCTGTCAGTGGTCAAGTCCTGTCATTTCTACCTTTGTAATATCTCTTGCGTATATCTCTTCTCCTCTGGCACTATGGACACCCTTTTATAAGCTCTCATCACATTACACCTGGACTGTTGTTTGCTGCTTGATTTCCCTTCTTCAAATCTCTCTTTTATTCTGCTGTCAAATTGATTTTCCTAAAGCACAGGTCTGACTATATTATCCCTCCAGTCAATAAACTCCAGGGTGTCCTGATTATCTCCTGGTTCAGTTACATAATCTTCTGGTTGGCTTTCAAAAACCCTTCATAATATGACCCCATCCTACTTTTACAGTCTTCTTACCCCATATGCCATTCCACATAGTCTATGATCTAGTCACACTGATCTTGCTGTACCTTGTACATGGCAATACTTCTTTTGACTCCCTACATATTCACTGGTTGTTCTCCAGGCTTGAAATATGCTTTCCTACCTAAACTCCACCTCCTGTCTGCCTTGGATTGCTTCAAGTATCAGCTAGAGTTCTACAAAAAGTCTTTCCTAGTTCTCCATAATCTTAGTACTTTCTCTCTGAAACTACCCTTCCCCCAGTATATAATTTATAATTATGTTTTCATGTAGTATTTTGCATGTTGTTTTTCCAATTAGACTGAACTCCTTAAGAGCAGGGTCTACATTTGTCTTTCTTTGTATTCCCTAGGGTTTAGCTCAGTTCTGAGAATATAGGAGGTACTTAATAAATTCTGTTTGACTGATTAACAACATACAGAAGCAAATGGTAGCATACTGTCAATGAACTTAAAGACCCCAGCTACATATTATTCAATAGAGTTTGCTGGGAAAGCTGGAAAGCAGTTTGTCAGAAATTAAGTTTAGAACTGATACCTCACACCATATACAAGATAATCCCCATATGCATAGTCTATGTCAAATAAATTATTGGAGTAAAGAAGAAATTATCCTTCAGTTCCATGGATAGGATAAACCTTCCTGACTAACCAAGTGATAAAGAGTATCACACAAGATAAAATGGACAATTTTGGTTTTATAAAATTAAATTTTTGCAAAATCACAAATCTAATGTCATTAACATTAGGAGGGAAGTAGGCAAGTGGGAAAAAAAATCTTTGCAACAAGTTCCTCTGATAAAAGTCTGATATCCAAAAAACTTAAGGAACTTATTGAAATTAATAAGTTAATAACCATACCCCAGAAGATAAGGGATCAAAGGCTATGAATAATAAGTTTTCAAAAGAAAAAATGGAGGTTATGAATAATTGTATGAAAAATTTTATCAATTGCTAATAATTAGAGAAATATAAATTAAAGTCATTCTACCTCATAGAGGCAAAGATAACAACCAAGGAAATTACAAATGTTAGAGAGGCTGTGGGAAAAGAGGGGACACTAGGGCATTTTGGGTGGAGTTATGAATTGGTACAGTCATTTTGGAAAGCAATTTTAAAGTATACCCCCAACTTATAATCCCTTTAAAGCCACCTGCTCTGCTATGCTAGTACTAGACCTATGCCCCTAAAGAGATCAAAGAAAGTGAAAAATTACTTATATGTATAAAAGTATTTAGAGTAGTTCTTTTCATTGCTACCCAAATTGAAAATGGACAGAGTGCCATCCTCTTGGGAAATCAAACAAATGGTAGTGTGTGAATGTAATGTAACACATTTTGCATGTATTATCTCATTTGATCCTAACAACAATCCTGTGAGTCAAGTGCTATTACCATTCCATTTTACAGAGTAGAAAATAGAGGCCAGGAGAATAAGTGACTTGTCCAGAGTCACCCAGTCAAAAAGTGTACAAGGTAAGATTGAAACTCAGTTCTTTCTGACTCCAAGTCCAATACTATAATCACTATAATGTTATCCCTTCCACATTATGACTTTCTCCATCTAGGTTTTGATATCTTGTGGGTCAACATAAAAAACTAAATGGAAATTTTGGGGGAGTTTTGTGAAGTCGCAGATGAGATGCCAAAGCCAGGAGATGACACAGAAAAAAAATTAAAAACGCATAAAATATGTATATGTGATTGTATAAAGTCAACACATTTTATTTTTTTAATACCATAGTAATTTAGATTTCTCTGGTGCAAAGAGAAGACTAAAAATTTTTATGCAGATTTTCCAGGTTGTGGGGGAACCATGCCCATAAACCCCTGTGATGTATAAGGAATAAGTATAATTTATTTATCTCTACACAAGTAGTTCATGCAAGGATTGAGATTTGAACCAGGTTTTGGGATTACAAACTGAGAAATCTTTGGATTATCCCATATTATTTCCCTTTCAGTTGTCAGAGAGAGGTAAGTTTCCCATTATTTCTCTTTGAATGTAAAAGAAGAGAATAGTCTACCTACTTCCTACACAGAATGTTTCTTGGACAGCCAAGCCAGGGAATTACTTGGATAGCACAGATATGTGGGGAAGAGGGGGGACTTGTTTAGTAGCCCCCAAAGTGTTTTTATCTCCAAAGGGAGGTCTAAACTGGAGAAGGATTGGTGGAGGAGGAGGGGAGAGTTGAGAAGAAATTGGAAAATAATTTATGTGACAAGTTATATAAATGTTGTATGATAACACATCAACAATTCATATGACAACAAGTCATATAAACAACATAATAGAGAAAAACAACTCTGAAAGACTTTAGAATTCTGATCAATGAAAACTCCAGAAGCCTGAAATCAAAACATCTCTTAACAGAGAGGTGATGAACTTAAAATTCAGAGAAAGACATACATTTGCAACAAGGCCAATTCAGGAATTTGGCCTGCCTAACCTATGCGTGGTTATGATGAGAGGTTTTTGTTTTTTTTTTACCCAGTGGGGAGAAGTGGTAAGAACAAATTATAAATGCACATAAAATTTAAAAAATAATTGTCTGAAGCACCCACCGTGTGCCAGGATCTTCAATGTAGGAAATACAAACTCTGAAGAAAGATGATCCTTTCTCCCAACATGCTTATAGTCTACTTCTCTGTGTGTGTGTGTGTCTGTGTGCTCACAAGTAAATACATAAAATTATAGGGATAGAGACTGGACCTGTAATTTCAGGGATAAAGGGAACTCCTGAAGGAAGTAACTCCCTCTCTCAATTTAGAACTGCGTCTTCCCTTCAATTGATATTCTAGAGAGTTTTCAAAACTGTCAACCATGCAGCTAGATTAAAATGTAATTGGAAAATATTTAACAAAATAAATGCAATAGATTTTAGGTAATGTTAACATGTGGTTTTCTAAGTTAACACGCAGTCACAGGGATGTTATGTATTGTGCTCCCCTTCCTCTGTTTTTATTTGAGTTTGACTTCACTGTCCTAGAGTACTGAGAGTTCAGAAACTTGCTGAGGGTAATATAGCCAGTCTATGTCAGAGCCAAGACTTGAACTCAAGTCCCTGGATTCAAAGCCAGTTCTCTAACCACTACACTAGACTACTATATATAAAGTGATGTGGACAGGGAGTAAAAACTGGGGGGTGGGAAGGATAAAAGAAAATAACGAATAGTCAAATAAACATAACCAGCACACACATATATCACTTCACAAGAATTTTACATATTCAATCAACAAACATTTTTTAAGTACCTATTATCTTCCAGGCATTGTGGTTGGTGTTATAAAGGATACAAAGAAAGGCAAAAAAAAAAAAAAAAAAAAAGAGAATAAACAGTCCTTCTCAAGTAGCTCAGCCTAATGGAGGAGTCTTGCAACAACCCTATGATGTGAGTGCTATTATCATTCCCATTTTACAGAGTAGGAAAGTGAGGCTGAAAGAGGCTAAGTAATTTGCCCAGGGTCACACAGCTAGTAAATATCTTAGGCAGGATTTGAACTCAGGACTTCCTGACTTCAAGTCCAGCGCTCTATGTATTGTTACCTAAAGAGTGCAAGGCTTATTAGCACAAGGAAAAGGACCACTATGTTTTGGGCAGGGGGATTACTTTGTAAGAGACTTGTGTTTGTGTGTTCGTCCTTTGTTGATGAAGAAGACCATGCCATCAGAGAAATGATGACATGACTTGCATTTGACTTTTATTTTTTGAATGAGGGAGGGCTGTGCAGGTCACCAGCCTCACTTCTCCTCCAGAGCCATCTGAATCCAGTGACCAGATATTAATCAGGATGACTGGAGATGACCCAGGATGAGGCAATTGGGGTTAAATGACTTGCCCAAGGTCACACAGCTAGTGAGTGTCAAGTGTCTGAGGTGAGATTTGAACTCAGGTCCTCCTGCCTCCTGCACTGGTGCTCTATCCACTGAACCACCTAGCTGCCCTAACATAGCTCTAGGAGCTACAGCAAAAGCTTTTCTCGCCTCGTCGTTTCCGTAATGTTGGGAGAAGGAGGAAGGGGGAGGATTAAAGAACGTTTTAAGAGAAATCTAATGATGCTCCAGAAGCCAAAAGAAGCTGCCACGGATGGAAGCTACAAGAGAGACAGATTCAGGCTTAATGTTAAGGAACAATGGAAAGACCATAAGTCTCTCCCGATAGACCCTCCCACTCTTACTTGGAGGGGCTCCATCATTCCACTAAGTGCTAACTTTCCTCCCAGAAATGTTGGCACCTTTTGCAGGGGGGTGGTGGGGCAGTTCAAGCTGGGGACTGCCAAGTGCCACCCATGAAACTTTCTTGCAAAGCTTGCAGACAGGCTCGCCAACCAATGGGGATACGTCTGTCGTATTTCCTCTTTTCTCACCCTTCGCGTGCTGTCAGTGCTTCACCACCCTCCCCTCCCCAATCTAACAAATCACTAGCCTTCTACGAGACTGTGATTTAAATACCGTAGTGTGAATCAGGGGATTAGGTACCCTTCCCTTGGGTGGTAACGTGTTTAAAGAGGACAGGCTAGGAGAGAAACCCCAAAGCATAAACCTGTAATAGAGGGATTTCAGGCAGGTGGCCCTGGGGAGGGAAAGCTATCTTGTAGAAAGAAGGATGCCCAAAATCAATGCTCCTCACCCCCATCTTCCCCAGGTGACCTCGCCCTGCTTGCTTGGCAACTCAGACCAAGGGAAGTGCTGACTGGTGAGCAGCAGGGGGACTTCACCCGCTAACCAGGTCCCCCCCTTTTTATTAAGTCCAAGTAATTCAGCAGTGACTGAAGCTATCTGCTCCAGCTGGACAGGATTGTAGTTCTTACCGATGAAAAGAATCAAGAGAAGCATGAAAAATGACTTAGTATTTTTAAAGCTGTAGAGACATAGAGTAATGGCTTCTCTCCTCTATAACAACGAGTGGTGACTTAACAGCACCCCCAGGAAGGTATTACAGTTAGGATTGTTTTGCACTTACATCTGGCTCCCAGCTGAAAGCTTAACAGCTGGCAGAGAACATTTTAAGCCCAAAGGTAAATAGTTCAGGAAGGAGCTGTTCCCCAGGGTTCCCTAGGGTGTGGCCAATGGCAACATTCACCGGAAGCCCATGCGTTCATTGGATCATTGATTTAGAGAGGCAAGGAACCCTAGCAATCATCTGGTCCAGGGGTTCTTAACTTTTTTTTAGTGTTTTGGACTCTGTTGGAACCCTGGCAATGCCTGAGAATCCTGTTCAGAATGAAGTTTGTAAATGCTTAGAATAAAAAAAAAACCCACGTAGGATTATTCAATCCTATTGAAATGAAGTTTTTATATCTGTATGCATATTATAATATAGATATATAATTAAAATTTTATATATAAAATAAAAATATAAATTTTCTTAGAAATAAAATATGTTTATAAATAAAAATATAAAATAAAAACAGAAAAATAGATATATATGTACACACACATACACAGAGATTATAGACCCTAGGTTAAAAATCCCTGAATTCTAGTCCCAAGTCCTCCTTTTACAGGTGATAAAGAAAACCCATAGGAGTGAAATGATCTGCCCTAGGTTCTATAGCTTAGAAATAACAGGACAGATAACAAGGAAAAGGACCACTATGTTTTGGGCAGGGGGATTACTTTGTAAGAGACTTGTGTTTGTGTGTTCATCCTTCATTGCTGAAGAAGACCATGCCATCAGAGAAATGATGACATGACTTGCACTTGACTTTCGTTTTTTGAATGAGGGAGGGCTGTACAGGTCACCAGCCTCACTTCTCCTAAGGTTCCTAAGTCCTAAAGTTCCAAATCCAGAATTTTTTTTTCCTCTGGACCACACTGCCTCCTTTGTGGGGGTCCACAGTCCTTACAGAGGAGGAAGAGGTAGCAGCCAGTAGCTGAGAAGTTACTCCCCCACCCCAGGTTCTTTGCAGATGTGGTGGACCACGTGTTTGTATCTCAGCGTAAAATGTCAGAATTTTGTAGCTGGGGTTATAAAATTCTTGGGATTAGCATGGTTTTCCTTTCCTCCCCTTTTCAAATGTTACGATTGGAAAAGGTCATAGAGGGCATCTATTCTGGATTCCTCATGTTTTAGATGAAGAAACAGAAACCCAGGAAAATTAAATGACTACTCAAGGTCACACAAGTACATAGTTGCAGAGCTGAGAAGAGGACCTAGGTCCTCTGAATTCCACTCCAGGGTGCTCTTTGCTTTACATCATGTCTTACACCTGCCATCTTTAGCATGTGTGCAGTTTGTTTCCAATCTTTGAGTTGAAGCATAGTTCATAGAATAGGGATTCTTAACCTGGGATCTTGGCTTGGTTTATAAAAAATATATATTTTGATAACTGTATTTCAGTAGAATTGGTTTTCTTTATAATACTATGAAATTTATTTTCTGCGCTCAAAAACATTATTCTGAGAAGGGTGTCCACAGACTTCATCAGACTGCCAAAGGCATCCATGAAACTTCAAAAGTAGGATAAAAAGCCTTTGTTCTAGAAGGATGTTAAAGGACAAATGTACTACTCTGGGAAGAGAAACACATTAAAACCACAGATTAGTTTGTAGATTCTAAAAAAGAATGGAACACAAAATAGGTAAATGTTGATAAGGAGGTATCACTGTGAGAAAAGTACAGTGTGGTGATGTGCGCAGAAGTCAAGTATAGGTGCCCTGGGTAGACCAGGGGTAATTATTGATAACCTAAGGACTTTTATGTATTTGGATGGCAGTGAAGGGCCCCTTCCTCAAGTCATTTCCAATATCTTTATAAAATACTATTTTAGCATTCAAAGCAGTATCGCAAAAAAAAAAAAAGAAAGCAAGAAAGATCTGGAAAAAAATGCCATCTAGGAATCTTTAAAATAATAAAATAATTAGCCTTTATATAGGATTTTAAGGTTTGTAAAGTGCTTTACAAATGATCTCATTTCATCCTCACAACAATCCTGAGAGGTAAAACTATTATTATCCCCATTTTATAGAGAAAGAAACTGAGGCACACAGAGACTAAATCACTTGCCCAGAGTCACACAGCTATACTAAATGGCTGTGGCATGATTTGAATTCAGGTCTTCCAGACTCCAAGTTCAGTGCTATGTCCACCTCGATGCTAGGTTCACCAATGTAAAGATGACTGTCCAATAAAACTCTTATAAGATCTAGAGTAAAGAATTTTCATCTCAGACCTTCTTGTGGGTGTTCTCTAACTCTCCACTTCTCTGTTGGAATCTACCTCTCTTTCCAAGCCCAGGTCCAATGCCAGGAAGTTGATTCTCCCAGTGTAGAAATATCCTTTTCCATCTCTTGATACTATCTAGTACTCCGTGCCCATCTTATGCTCTTACTATGCCCTATTCTGTAAAATAATCTTTATTTGTTTATTATAGTTAGAGAGGAAACATGGAGGAATGAGTTCAATACTATCCTCAGGAAGACCTATGTTCCAGTGGCCTCTGACACAAGACTGGCTGAGAGACGCTGGCCAAGTTATTTAACCTCTTAGTGTGGTAGCTGCTCTCTACTAGAGAAGGTATTGATCTCCATTGGCTGCACCAATTGGCTCAGCCTCACTGAGAACTTCCTATAGAGATAAAATAACTTGGGTTGGTGAAAAAAAAAAGTGTGTATGCAGATATTCTCTACATATGGAATATATAGACCATAATTATGCATATAAATATATATCTACATTCCAAAAGATTTCATACATATGTGTCATATTTCTTTCTGCCAAATAGTCTCCATGAGGACAAGGACTGTATCTTAATTGTTCTGAATTTCCCTCAGCATCTAACATAGTGATTTGCACAGAGTGAGCCCTAACTAAGTGGTTGTTGAAAAAGTCAACGAATGAATGAGAAAGAGAATGTACCTTGCTCAGTATGCTGGAGGATCAATATGCCCTGCTTGCCTGCCTATTTACTTTCTACTCCTCTCCACTTTTCTTCTTCTCCACAAAGCAGGCACTTAACAAATGTTTGTTGATTGACTTATGGTAGTAGCCATAGAAAGACCTTGCTTTAAGAAACTTACTTTTTAAGGGTTTTAAGTCTTTTCCCTGGTGACTATTAGGATGTATTCATTCATTCATTTATGTATCCATCTGGTAAACTTTTATTAAGTGCTTACAGTATTCAATGCCTAGAGCTAGGGAGGAGGGAGGGAGAAACAACAAAAAGCTACTTATGGTCCCTCAATTGAGGTGTTTATAGTTTTCTAGGGAAGATAAAACATGCACACAGAATAAATGGAATAAAAATCAGAATATAGTAAATGAATAAAAGGAATACAAAGTAATAGATGATCAAGTTAGGGAGAGATCACTTCCAACTAAGGAAAGCAGAGGAGTATTTGATGGAGTCTTGAAAGACTGGTAAATTGATGCCTCCCCTTTCAATATCAGACTTTCATCATGAATTGTTTAATGATGCCAAGTATGAAACCAACTGGAACAATGATCTATTGCACCAACTGAGCAAAATTAATTGCATGAGATTTTGCAAGTTTTGAAAACTGCCCCAAGACTAAACTGAACTGTATGGCTCATCTACCACTCAACTATCTTTTTTTTTCAGTATCACAGAATCATAGAATGCTGCAAATGTAAAGGACTTTAGAGATCATCTAATCCATCCCTCTTATTTTACAGATGAAAAAGCAGAGGGCCAGATGAGGAAATTAAGTTCCAAGTGACTTGCTCAAACTCAAACTCAAGCTCAAGTTCAGCCAGCTACTTACTGGCAGAGTTGGGGCCAGAAGTTTCCAGCACTCTTGTAGCAACAGAAGAATGCTATAATAGGCTTCTAATAGGATTGGGGGCAGCACAGTGGCTCAGTGGATACAGTACCAGGCCTAGAGTCAGGAAGACTCATTTTCCTGAGTTCAAATCTAGTCTTGGATACTTACTAGCTGTGCAAATCTGGGCAAATCACTTAACCCTGTTAGCCTGAGTTTCCTCATTTGTAAAATGAGCTTGGAGAAGGAGATGGCAAACCATTCCAGTATCTTTGCCAAGAAAACACCAAATGTGGTCACAAAGAGTTGGACGTGGCTGAAATGACTGAGCACAAAAACAAGGCTGATCTTCTCAAGAGGTACCTGATTAGGTTTTCTAGGGAATGCCATCTAGTAGGGTAATACAAAGGTTTTGGATAGCCAGGGCTTTTGACTGTAATTTCTTTTCAGATTCCTAAATGTTTGCATTTAAGGCAAATTGCTAGAACCACCAATTCTGCAGAAACGCTTGTCATCATCAGTGCTTTATAAAATGTCTTTCTTTCTTTCTTTTAGAAGTGTACTGCAAGGGGAAAAATGTGAACTGGAGATCCAAAGTACTTAAGTTAGAATTTCTGCCCCCACTGAGTAAGACTGCCACTATATTTCAAGTAGCAATGTAGATTTAAAAATACATTTTCTCTGAAAAGAAGTGTTTTGACATAATTCTGAGGGTATGTATATTCAAGGGAAAGAGCAAAACATCAATGAAGGATAAATACTTCAGTAGGTATAAAACTCTTCTCTTGTGCCTCCTCCGGCTGTTACAATAACTCTGAGTTCTCATTAGCTTTAAGAATGGACGTGTGTGTGTGTGTGTGTGTGTGTGTGTGTCTGTGTGTGCAAAGGAGGGGGGGGTGAATTAAGGATTTTTAAAGTACTTATTGTATGTCAGGTACTGTGCTAAGAGCTTTCCAAATTTCCAAAATCTCGTTTGATCATCATGACAACCTTAGGAGAGAGGCACACAAATTTTATTATTTGTTCATATTTGTTAAATATTTATTAAATATTAATATTTATAATTTATTATTCTCATTTTATAGTTGAAGAAAATGAGGTAGACAGCTGTTCAGTGATTTGCCTAGTCACACTGCTAGTAAATATCTAAGATTGGAATTGAACTTAATTCTTTCTGACTCCAGGCCCCAAACTGTGCCACCTACAGACTGAAACTGTTGTTCACAGACCAGCCTAGCTAATCATGGAGAGGCTTATAGCTAAAGACGACTGGCCGTAAGATTATGATTTCTTGGGGAGGCTATCCAAAGTCACCAAATGAATGAAGACACAAAGCATCCCTTGACACTAAGCAGTCCCTTTTTACTCTTGTAGTGATGGTAGTAGGAAGAGGCAGCAGGTGGTAAGAATTGCAGTTCTGAAATGAACTCCAAACAACAATCTTATTTTGTAGTGATCTGTTTTCATTGGGGATGAATGGAGAGCCACCACTTTTTGCCTGAAGTATTTTATGAGTCAATGACAGTGACACTTAAGAAGATAAAGATGGGAAAAGTGTCTGGATCTTGCCAAATTCGTATAGAAGTAATCTGTAGTAAGATTATAAGATCACAGGTCTAGAGGTGAAAGGGGAATACTTAAGGTTAAGTTGGGGCCAGTTCAAACTCATTTACAGAGCTGATTGTTAAATTTTAATTGTGAGTATTTATACCTCAGAAACTATCAAACCCAATGGCTACAAATCAGAGCTTGATTTCTTATTTTGTTGATTGTCTAGATTTAAGACACAGCCACCACCCTACTGCAGGCCCTCATCACTTCATGCCTGAACTATCATAACCGTCTGCTCTCCTCAAGTTTCTCCCTACTCTAATCCACCCTTCCCTCAGCTAGTAAGCTGATCTTCCTAACGGGCGTACCTGAACATGTGGTGGTGCGGTGGATAGAGCACCAGTGCAGGAGTCAGGAGGACCTGAGTTCAAATCTCACCTCAGACACTTGGCACTCACTAGTTGTGTGACCTTGAGCAAGTCACTTAACCTCAATTGCCTTATCCTGGGTCATTTCCAGTCATTCTGATGAATAACTGCTCACTGGTTTCAGATGGCTCTGAAAGAGAAGTGAGGCTGGTGACCTGCACAGCCCTCCCTCACTCAAAACAAAGTCAAGTGCAAGTCATGTCATTATTTCTCTGATGGCATGGTCTTCTTCGGCAATGAAGGACGAACGCACACACATCTTTCCATGTCACTCCCCTAGTCGATAAACTTCAGTGGCTCCCTATTGCCTCCAAGATCAAATATAAAACACCATTCTTGGCTTCTAAAGCCCTTCACAACCTGGCTTCTCTCTGCCTCTCTAGTCTTTTCCCACCTCATTCACTTCCACACCCAGTGACACTGGTTCCCTGGGTGTTTCTTACACACAACAGCTGTTTTCACTGGCTGTCCCCCATGCCAGGAATATTCTCCTTTATCATATTTCTGCTTCTCTGGCTTCCTTTAAGTCTCAGCTAAAGTTCCACTTCCAAGAAGCCTTCCCTAGTCCTCTTTAATCTTAGTGCCTCCTCTCTCCCCCTCTATTTATCCTGGATGTATCCTGTTGGTACAGAGTCATTCACAAGTAGTCTCCCTCATTAGATTGTCACTATCTTCAGAACAGGGACTCTTCTCCCATCTCCCTTTGTATCTGGAGCATTTAGTAGTGTGTGGAAAACAGGAGGTGATTAATAATTGCAAGTTGATTGATTGATTGAAAAGAAAATAGATGGAGAAATCTGTGATTTCATTAGCTTAGGGAACTCCTGGTGTGGAAACTTCTATAAATGCAAATCCCAAGCACTTTCTTACTTAATAGATTATAGGACCATGGATTTACAGCTGAACATGTAGTGATTTTTCACAAGCTCTGGTCTGACCATTTCTTACTCAGTAAAGTTTAGTGACTTCCTATGGCATCCAGGAACAAATCCATAGTCTTCTGTTTGGCATTCGAAGCCTTTCATGATCCTACCCCCTCCTCTCTTTCAAGTCGTCTCATACCTTATTCCCTGTCACCTGATCTTTGATCCCGGGACACTGGCCTCCTGGCTGATCCACAGACCCCATCTCTTAGCTCTGAGCATTCTCTGAATGTTCTTCCCTCCTTAATTCTGCCTACTAGCTTCTTTTAGGACCTAATTAAAAACTCGCCTTCTATAGGAAGCCTTCTCCAACTCCTCTTAATTCCAGTGCCTTCCTTCCATCAGTTATTTCCTAGTTATCCTGTATATAGCCTGTGTCACATATATTTATTTGCGTGTTGCTTTCCCTATTGAATTGCAAGCTTTTTGAGTAGAGATGGCTTTTTGCTTCTTTTTTATATCCCTAACACTTAGCACAGTGCCTAGTCAATAAATATTTATCGACAAACTAACTGGAAGGAACCTTAATGTTCATCATCCAACTTCTTTATAGATGAGGAAACTGAGACCTATAGAGATTAAATGAGTTGTCTAAGGTTCAACAAACATTAAGTAGCAAGAATGAGGTTTGAGCCTCCATCCTCTAGAGAATTAGAACACATAGGCATCTAGACATTAAGTGACATGGCCAGGGTCACTCAGTTAATGTCAAAGGTGAGATTTAAATTTGTGTCTTTCCACCTCAAAAACCATTGCTCTCTTGGCTTATGCACACTGCCTTATAACTCCTGGCTGTTCCACTAACTGTGACCTAGAAAAAGTAATTTATCTCTCTGAGCTACAGTTTCTTCATCTATAACATGAAGGGGATGGATAAGGTGATCTCAAAAGTCCCTTACAGTTCTAACTGGTCCATAGTTCTAGGAGGGGAATGTTCTTTAGGGGGATGATATTTAAGAAAGTTGAAATGATACTTTTTTGGATAAAGAGAAAAACTGAAGATAAGGGTAAGGAGGGGAAAATTAAGTCACTTGGATTTTAATTGGTCAACTATTCAAGTAATCCATCTGCTGGGATTTCTTTCAGTTCCCAGTGGGGTCCATTCCAATCCTGCTTCTAACTGCTGGAATAACAATTCTTCCATTTCTTTGAGTCCTAAATAAGTCTTTAGGCTCTGGTGGATAAATCGTCAGAAGTCCTTCCCATTTCGGAAGCATTAACTTTAAATCCTGTTAAGGTTGCTCGTATATTAAAAATAAAACTTCTATTAACTTTTCCCTTGTCAGTGCTATCAGAGATATATTAATTTTTAACACTTCTATAAAGGAAAAGGAGAATAGTAAGCTTTTATAGCTACCATATTCTCCTTTCTGCTTCTGGTACTACAGAAATCCTGGCCAGATGGTTTTCTTAGCAGGCTCTGTCTACATACGACTGTTCATACAGTATAGGAAGGGATTCTTTTCTGCTCAGGTCTTCTTTACTTCTATTGGGTATTGACCTGGTCCATAGGTGTTCTAAGACTGTTAAGTAAAGGCCCATGCTGTTTGGTGATTCTTCAATTTCAACTGTAAAAAATTTATTAAGCCTTATTTTGTACACAGATCTTTGTATAAGAGGAGATAAGAAGGATAAATAAAACATTGTCTCTGTACTATGGAACTCATTATTTAGTACAGAGACATGTTATACACAGGTCCATAACTAGCAACTTTGGTACTTGGGGCAATCACCGTGACTTGCTCCTAGAGCAAAGAACATGAAACAAGTTCTTAAATTGACTTTGTAATTCAGCATGTAAAAATAATAGGTGAAATTATTAATACCAATGCTGTTGAAGAGTAGGTCACATTAGTTACTATGACGGCTTCTGTACTGCTAAAGGACCATTACAATAGCTTTCTAATTGGTTTCCCTGTATAGGATCTTTCCCCATCATCTGCTAATAGAGTTTTCCTAAAGTGCAGGTCTAACCATGTCCCCCTCCTCATTCAATAAATTCCAGTGGCTCTCTATTGCCTCCTGGATGAAAAAGGAAATGCTCTGTTTGGCATATAAAGCCCTTCGCAGTCTGGTCCTATCCTGTTTTTTGTCTCTTAAACTTTATTCCCTTTGATACCCTCTGTGATCTAGTTCCACTGGCCTATGACATTCCATCTCTCAACTCCATGTGTGAAGGACAACCAGTGTCAATGCTGGATATCCTTCTATATCTAGAACACTCTCCCTTCTCACCTCCAACTCCTAGCTTCCCTGTCTTCCTTCAAGACTCAACTGAAATCCCACTTTCTACAGGAGGCCTTACTTTGACTTCCTCATCCCTCTGTCCCATGGCACCACTACCATTGTCTTTACTTTGGGATTACTTTCTATTTGGTGTGTATATATAAGAAATTGAGATAAAATATTCAGAAATTTAAGAGAACTAGAAGAAAGTACTGCTATGAAAAACCATGGAGGACAGAATGTTGAAGAAGTAGGGGTAGGAAGTACTGCAGAGACCAATGGGATCATGCAAATAATAGATCCTTGGAATGAAGAGGCTATATGTCATATGAGAAAGGTTTAAGAAGTAAATGTGAAGTGAGAAAATGCAAGCAACCAGCTCCAGGCAGTTTTCATTTTTGTTTTGCCCTGGGAATTTGGCTACAAAAAAGATAAGAGAGACAGTGTGATAGCTTGACGAGACTACAGAGTTAAGTGAAAGGGCTGATTTTTAATAATGAGTGATATCTGGGTATGTTTTAAAGCAGAGGGAAAGAACCAGATAATAAGAATAGATTGGAAATTAGGGGAAGAAAGGGTATGATTGCAGGGTCAAGCTTCTAAAGAAGAAGAGATGAGTTGGATCAAGGGCACAAGCAGAGGTTTGGAATTTGGAAGAAAAGCTGACAATTTCATTTAATTGCTACTGTTCAATCCTTTTTTTAGTCATTTCTGACTCTTTGTGACTCCATTTGGGATTTTCTTGGGAAAGATACTGGAGAAGTTTGGCATTTTCTTATCCAGCTGTTTTTACAGATGAGGAAACTGAGGCAAACAGTGTTATGTGACTTGTCTAGGGTCACACACCTGGTAAGTGTCTGAAACCAGATTTGAACTCAGGAAGATGAGACTTCCTGGCTCCAGACCCAGCTCTCTATCTACTATACCACAAATATCAATTAACAAATAATTTCAGTTTCTTGAAAACAAATTTATGTCCTCATAAAACTGGTATACTTGCTCTTCAGCATAGAGCTCATCCATCTTCTATCCCTATGCTTTTGCATAGGATGGCCTTTATGCCTTGAATGCTCCATCCTCTACTCTAACTCTATCCTCACCTCTAACTCAAAATCCCTAGTATCCTTCAAAGCTCATCAAGCACCTTCTCCTCCAGATCTCCTCTCACTTTTCTCAGTTGCTAATCCTTCCATTACTCAGAAATTAATTCTTTTCACCATATATGTATTTTGTATTTACTGATGCATTTATATGTTAGTTTCCCTCATAGAAAATAAGCTCTTTCAGGATAAGACTGTTTCATTTGTCTTTGCATCCCTGCACCTAGAACAGTGCCTGACACATAGTAGGCACCAAATAAGTCTTGTTCATTGATTTATTGCATAGATACAAAATGATGTATGATAAGCACATAGAGGAATTGCAAATTAAATACCACATGAGGTCCAAACAGGGAAGGATTATTTCTGATGGGGAAGAATTAGGGAAGGCTTTTGGCAAGAGAAAGTATCGCGTGAAGTCTTTGGTAGGAGGATTTAAACAAGTAGAGATAAGGACAGGGTTGAATTGGGGAGGGAATTCCAGAAAGGGGTGGATAGAGGGTTTGACTAAGTATAGATGGATGATCCCATCTGGTCATAACTTAGGACATGTAGGAGTACTGATTGTAAGGAAAACTAGAAAGAGAAGAAAGTATCAGTTTATAGAGAGGTGTCAGTGCCAGGCTAAAGAATCAGAGCCTTGATTAACAGCAAGAATGAATCATGAAGATTTTGTGCAGAACCATTCGTAACAAAAAGTAAGCAAGTCTATGAGTAGTTGGGTGGCACTGACAAGATGAGTAAGGTCGAGGATTGAGAATAAATACAGACAGAGAAAGAGCAAGATGGAGCAGGTGAACATGAGTGTATCGTGGTGGACAGACAGCTGGTAGACTTGGGAGCCTGCCAAGGGGATACCTCTGTTCAAATCCCACTAAAATATGTGTGAGTGTTCTGAGCATAGGAAAGTTGTTTAAGTTTTCTGAACCTGGCTTTTCTTATCTGTAAACTGGGAATCTAAATAAACCAATCAATAAGCAAATATTAAGTGAGCTAGGCAGTGCAAAGGTGATAGGGATATACAGACAAAAAGGAAACAGTTCCTTTCCTCAAACAGTTTACATTTAATCAGGGGAGACTACATGTACATGTGTAAGTATATAATATGTCTATATATATATATATATATATACATATGTAATAAATGTGTTTATATAGAATGCTTAGCAAAGGTGTCAAATGTAAAAAGAAGCAGATGCCTTGCTGGCCATGTTGACTTAGGAAAACACAAAATTAACACTATCTATGTTATATCATATTTTTATTTTTGTTAAATATTTCTCAATTACATTTTAATCTGGTTTGGGCTGCACTTGGGAGCTTTGTGGGCTGTGAGCTTAACACATAGTTTATAGTACATACATATGTATAGATGTGTACATATAAGTATGCATAGCCTATATATTTAAAGTTTTTAATATTTTATAATCTAAACTATTTAAAAGAATACAGATAGGCACATATACATTTGAATATATATAAACATTTTAAAGGATATATACACATGTGTGTGTATATATATGTATATATACATGTATATGTATTTGTGGATGTGCATACAGATACATACAACTTTTTAATGGTTTGCAAAACACCCGTACATACATGATATTATTTTAGCCTCAGAACAAGTGTGTTTGATTGAGAGTGCCTCCCCACCACCAATTTTATATTTATATACGCACACACACATATAAACACACAAATAAAAATGACAGGGGGAGGCCTATATTTATAAAGTTGATTAGGATTGTCATATGTGTGTATACATATGTATATATATATCTATGCACATATATACACATGTATACATATATACATAAATTATTGGAGACACAACTCAGCAGGGTTATGAGGCTACAATATAATAATATATGCACAAGTGCTTTGCAAACTTTTAAAAGGCTGTATAAATGCCACCTATCCTATGTAGGGTAGGAGTAAATCAGAAGTATCCCCCAAATTTTGAAAGATAGTAATGACAACTGACAGAAATCAGGAAATCTGAGGAAAAAGCAGGTTGTGGATTAGAAACAAAAGATGAGCAGCCCAGCCTTGATTTGTTTCTTGCCTCGACCGTTTCTGACACATGACAGCATCAAGCTGCTTTATTTGGGGTCATGCAGCTAATGCTTTTCTATCATGAGTCCCCAGATCCACAATTTTGTTTTGTTTTGGGAAAATGTTCCTTTTGCTGCAAGGCCATAGAGGACCCACAAAGGTTTCAAGCACTTCCCAAATTGTGAGTCTCTGTCTCAAGACATCTGTCTTGGTGAGAATGGGGTTGTAGCTCTCCGAGATGGATTGATGAATCAATTCAACAAATGTTTATTGAGTGCAGGATGCACGAAGCATAATTCACACCAATTCAACAAGCATTTATTAAGACTGAAATATGTTCAAGGAGCAAAATTGTGGTAAGGAGATAGTGGTGGGTTTAGCATTGGGGAAATCTGGGTTCAAGCTCCACCTCTGACACGTACTAGGGATGTGATCTGGGAAAATCATTTAACCGCTGTGTGCCTCAGGCAACATCCTGGCATTCATTCTTTATGCCTTACATGTTCAAATATGTATAGATGGCAAGAGTTTCTACATAGAGGATTCCCTTCTTTCCTTCCCCATTCCTTCCTTTCCCTCTTTCTTTTCTTCCCTTCCTTCCTTCCTTCCTTCCTTCCTTCCTTCCTTCCTTCCTTCCTTCTTTCTTTCCTTCTTTCCTTCCTATTTTGCCCAGGCTACAGGGTTTTGATCTCATTGATGATTGGCATGAAGCTCTGCTTACTCTATTTTCATCCCAGGACTTGTTCACCCCTCATTTGGCAGCCTGATTCTCCCCTTCCCTGTCCCACTTCTGAAAGATCAACATATTGGTGCCAGACTTTGTGTAGATAGTTAACAACTTTAGCCCTTCTGCTGCTCAGAACTCCTGAGCTCATGTAATCTACCCTCCTCATGGTCCCCAGTAGAAAGGACTACGAGCATGAGCCACTATACCTGGTAAGCAGGGGATTCTTTACCTTCTTTGTGTTATGGACCCCTTGGCAGTCTGATGAAGTCTGTGGATACAAAATAATGGATCTCAGAAGAATGTTTTTAAATGTAAAAAAAAAATACAGATTTCCAAAAGAAACCAAAGATAAATGAAAATAAAGATGTATTTTTTTGCTATCCAAATTAGGGGCCCATGGACCCAGGATAAGTACTCATGGTGTAAAGCATTGTTGTAGGCACTGTGGATATGATGGCAAAATGAAAAATTGTCTCTGATTTCAAGAAGTTTATATTCTATATGGAAAGGCCCCTGTTTTTGAAAAGTATGCAGTCTCACTAGGGAGAAACATACACACACACACACGTACAAAGTTGACTAATGATACACTTCATGGTATAATTAGATGACTGATAGATACATTAAGTACACAGAGTCTCAGATCTGGGGATATCCTACCAGCAGGATAAGAGGATTCAGAAGACCTTCCAGATCATCCATTGAATCTCCGCATATTATAGATGAGGAAAGGGAGAACAAGAATAGTTGTGACTTGCCTAAGATCATACAAGCAGACAATGTCAAAACCAGGACTAGAAGTTGCCTCTTTGGACCCTGATCCTTTCCTCTTTCTATTATATTACACTGCCCTTGTAGGACCTAAGTGAGCCCTTGAAGAATGGGTAGGATTTGGATAGAAATGTTTGTTTGATTGCTTAGAAGAAAAATCTCTCTGCCAGTGATACAGACTCCATCCATAACCTTTCCTACCACTCACAAATATGTGTCACTGCTCCCAAAGAAATCTAGTAAGAAAGTGTTTGTCAGCTCAGAGCCCATATATTCTAACTATTAAAAGAACAGCATTGCCATATGTCTGCTGGTTTGACAAGAAGTCAGTAGCATCATATTTGTGTGGGAGGCTAAATGAATATGGTTTCCTAAGTTCTTCCCAGGAACTGAGTAGGGTCCAAAGGCCAGGCCCTATATCTCACTACCTGAATGTTAAGTTTCTAGGCCCTCAAGATGAATCCTTTAGAACACATCTGACAAAAGGTCATTGCTCATCTGTTTGAAGTCCTCCAGTAGTGTGGAATTCAATATCTCCTAAAGAAGTCCATTCCAGTTTTGAACACCTCTTGTTGTTAGGATGGCTTTCCTCACATTGAACTTAAATCTATTATTCTACAACCTCTACACCTGCCCTCCCATGACAAAAAAAGCCTGTTTCATTCTTCTTCCTGTCAGCCCTTCAAATAATTTCTTAACAAAGCTATCATGCCTTTGGTTTTTGAAAATTAGGAATACATTTGCTTGACTCTGGTGATGCAGTATCCAATGTATTCATAGTTTTTCAAAGATCATTGATGGGAGTTCAGCAATCACATTTGACAGTTCTTTTTAGTACTTGGGGGTGGTGGTGGGTCAGGTGACTGGACTTATAGTGGGTAGCTTTTTATCTCCTCCCTTTATCTCTTTTTATGTCTTCCCTTTGGGTTTCAAGTCCCTTTTAAATAATTTTTATGCTAGCCTTCCCAGTTGAAGATACTTCTTCTTGGTATAAAACACAGAAGTAGAGTAAGTGTTGAGTAGTTCTTCTTTCTCTCTATCATCTACTGTCATCATCTGAAACCTCTCCCCAAAATCCAGTAGTTTGGTCTTTTTGATCTACCTCATGTCTGTGACATAGGTCACTTTGTTGCCCTCGATGTTCATCTCCAGCCTTATCCCATTCAGGGACTAAGCACTGCTGACACTATTCTGTGTCAATTGTATTCTTTTTTTGTTAAATCATTCCTGCTTGCTTCTTGCATTCATGTCTTTTCAAACTAAAATTGGTTAAGATGTATTTACACCAGGCTCTACAGATATCTTTTCCTTTCCTTCTTCATTAAGAGAAGTTATAGTCATGTTATCAGAGTTTTGCTCTTGAGAGGATCCCATCTTTAGTGGGATGACTTTCTGTGAAGAGATTTTGGCAGGTGTTCCCAATTGTATGGTCTCTGAAGCCTTTGAAATATACTCTTGGAAAATCTAGGGAATATGTAAGATGATGCCAGATGAAGTAACAGTGTATACTTTTCACCCAGATGCTCCAAGTCAGCCTCCAAGATCTTGTCAACTCAGGAATATCCACTGAGTTTGTGGATGATTCTGGCCCTTTGCCTAAAATCCCTCCTCTTGTCTTCCTTCCCCCATTTAGCTGAACTTTAGCATCTTTACCAGAGAGTACAGAAGCAGAAGGAAAGTAGGGTAATTCTATTCAACTCACTGGTCCATGATGGTAGATTGGGCAGCAGGTTTTTGAAGAAAGAGATTGCAAGTATAGGTATAAATGAACTTTTTGCATTATATGGGTTGCCATCTGTCCAACTTGTCCTTGACTCTTTCGAACATGGACAAAGAAAAGCTGTGTAGACATGACTCCTCTTTACAGATAAGGAAAATGAAGCATAGTCAGGGCAAATTATTTGGTTGAGGTGGATTCATTTCAATCACAATTTGACTTGATGACAGGCAGAGGAACAGAATTTCTTCTTAAGAGTTCTAGTCAGTTGAAAGGGGACTAGATTTGTAGTCAGAGAAAGCAAGTTCAAATCCAGTCTCTCCACTTACTATCTGTGTGATATCTGTGGTTGGGAGAATTCATGGACCAGTCATATGAGCACTATACTCCAACCACCTCTGCCCTTCCCCAGGGCCTTGTTTTTTTCTCCTTTCCCCCAATCTTTGGCAATAAGGTGGTCCTTCTCTTTGCCAAAGCTGACCTCTCCATGTGTGCCCTTGATCCCATGTTCTTTAGCAGATTGCAACCTCAATATCTCTCTCTCTGTCTCTCTGTCTCTGTCTCTGTCTCTGTCTCTCTCTCTCTTTCTCTCTCTCTCTCTGTCTCTTTCCCTCCCCATCTCTCTCGGTCCCTCCTTCCCTCCTCTCTCTCCTCTTCTCTCTCTCTATCTCTCTCTTTCTCTGTCTGTCTTTCATCTGTCTCTATCTCTCTCTTCCCCTCTCTCCTCCTCCTTCTCTTCCTCTCTTTCTCCTTCTCTCTCTATCCCTTCCTTCCTCCTCTCTTTTTCCCTTTCTCTCTCTCTGTCTCTCTCTTTCTCTGTCTTTCCCTCTTCTCTCTCTCTCCCTCTCCCATCTCTCTCTCTCGGTCCCTCCCTCCCTCCTCTCTCTCTCTCCTCTTCTCTCTCTCTGTCTCTCTCTTTCTGTCTCTGTCTCTCTCCCCCCCCTCCCCCCCTCTCTTTCTCTCTTTCCCTTTCTCTCTCTGTCTCTCTCTTTCCCCCCTTTCTCCCCTGCTCTCTGTCTCTCTCTGTCTCTTTCTTGGTCTCTCTCTCACTCTCCTTCCCTACTTTCTTCTCTCTCTTCCTCCCTCCCATTTTCATCTTCAATCTTTCCCTATCTACTGGCTCACTTCCTACTGCTGTAGTCTTTCTCCAACTATACCTACCATTCTCAAATTATCATCCAGAATCTTAATTCCCTTTTCCAACCAAACTCCTAGAAAAATCTATCTGTTTTCTGCTTCCACTTCATATCCTCTCACTCACTTCCTAACCCTGTGTAAGCTGGTGTGTGACTTCATCACTCAACTAAAACCAGTCTTTCCAAAAATGTCTTAATTGCCAAACTAGTGGTTCTTTTTTCATTTCTTTCCTTGGCTTATCTGCTCCATTGGATACCAATGACCATCCTCTCCCCCATAATACTTTTGCTCTCTAGGTTCATGTGAAACTGCTCCCTCTTGGTTCTCCTCCTCTGTTCTAATTACTCTATCTCAGTCTCCTTTGTTGATTCATCTTCAGTATCTCACCCCCTAACTGAGGTTATTCCTTAAAGCTCTGTCTTCTGTCCCTTCATTCTGCTATGACTTTATCATCTCTATGCCAGGGCTTCAGAGATCTGTACATCTAGCTCCAGTCTCTTCTTTGACCATCAGTCCAACATCATGATCTGTTAACTGGACATTTTTAAATGGATGTCCCAGATACACTTTAAGCTTAACATGTCCAAAAGAAAACTTACTATCTTTCCCCTCAAACCTACACCTCTTACAAACTTATTTCTTCTGAAGGCATCATAATACTTCTACTCACCCAGGTTCATATTATGTTGGTTCAACTCCTTGCTCTCCTTCACCCATATATCCAATTAGTTGCTAAATCTTGTTATTTCTACCTAAATTCATTTCTTGAATCTCTCCTCTTCTCTTTACGCACACAGCTACCACCTTAGTTCAGAGTCTTATCATTTTTTGGCAAGATTATTACAAGTCTCCTAATTGGTCTCTATGCCTCAAGCCTTTCTCCAGTCCATGTTGATGCCAAGTGATTTCCCTTAAGTGGAAATCTGACCACATCATTGACCTGTTTAATCAATTCTAGCAGCTCCCTGTAGCCTTGAGTGTAAGATAGGAACTGTTCTGTTTAGTTTCACTTTTTTCTCTATTTAGTTTTTAAAGACTTTCACAATCGAATGCAATCTATCTTTTCAGCCTTATTATACAGCACACCTTCTCTTGAGTTCTGCAAGCCATCCAAATGTCCCTCCTTCTTACTCAAGGTACTCCATATCCTGCCTCCTCACTTTGCCCTGGCCATTCCCCCATGCCTGGAATGCATTCCCTTCTAACTTCCATTTACGGGATCTCTCTCTTCCTTAGAGACATAACTCACATACCTCTATCTATGTGAAGACTTTCTCAGTCCCTTCAATTGCTAATGCCCTCTCCCTCTGTATATGTTTATGTTCTTTTCCATCTTTCTATCTACCTATCATTTATTCGTATTGTCTCCCCTGTTAGAATATAAGCTCTTTGGGGGCAGAGCTTCTTTTGTTCCTTATTGTATTAATATCCCCAGCAGTAGGCACAGTGCTTAGCAAATAGTAGGTATCAACAAAATACTTGTTGACTGATTCATACTTGTGAGACCTTGGACAAGTCACTTTCCTCTGAGCCAGAGTTTCATCATATGTTAAATGAAGGAGTGAGACTAGCTGGACTCTAAATTCTAAATAGATTATCCTATATCACAAAGAAATGAAAACTTCTCCCTCCAAGTCAATTGAGATGCTTGTAGAATTTTTAGATCTTATTACCCTTTACGGGGACTCTGGAATTTTTATTCAATTCAATAAATATTTATTAAGGATTTACTATTCTAGGCACTATACTAAGCACTAGAGATACAAATAGGAAAAAAGAAGCACAGCTCCTCCATTCAAGTAGCTTACAATCCATTGGGGGAGGAATAAACCACAGAAGCTGGAAAGAGGGGTGTGTGTGTGTGTGTGTGTGTGTGTGTGTGTGTGTGTGTGTGTGTGTGTGTGTGTGTGTGAGAGAGAGAGAGAGAGAGAGAGAGAGAGAGAGAGAGAGAGAGAGAGAGAGAGAGAGACAGACAGACAGACAGACAGACAGACAGACAGACAGACAGACAGACAGACAGACCAAGCCGGCACTTGGTGGAGGTGTCTTGCTCTGTGGAGCCAAAACCAAGCAAAACTACAAATGGATAGTGGAGTCAGCTGGAAGTCCAATTCTGGCCATCTGTAAAGGAAAGCTTTGGGAGGAGTTTAGTACTCTGCCCTCTAGCCTTCCAATCAGAGGGATGAGGCTGTTTTAGCAACATATGAAAAGAATCCTTGTATAGAGCCTCTGGGTCCAAACGGGACTACAAGCGTAGAATCCTAGCCCCAAAACTGAGCAGTGTCGGGCACGTAACCCAATTCATAACGCTTCATTTAAAGAGGATGATACGGTAGAAACACATTGAGCATCCCTTGCCTCCCACCCTGAAGGAAAGCGTCTTGAGACACAAAGTGGCTACCACCCTGTGGCTCCGGCTGGAGGACTGACAGGGGCTCTCAGGTTATAGCCCTGGACACCTTGTAATTTTTGCCTTCAGAATAGGGGAAGTGTGCATAAGATTTAGCATAGCCTTTTCCCTACACTAAGAAGCTTGCTCGCTTCAGGCAATAGATATCTCTGACTTCAGACCTCAGACTGAGAAGGTACCGCATGAGTAATGCCCAGAAAGATTCTATAAATGGTTTCTTTCATCTCCTATTGAAACGAAAGAACAAGTGAGGGAGCGGGGAAATGAATTGTATTCCTACTGCAGAGACTTCATTTGATAAATAATGTATATAGAGTTTGCAGTAATAACTGCTCTTTTCCGATTCAGCATGTGAGGGTGAGTTTTGACATATAGTCTGTGGATTCCTAACAGGCAGTGAATGATTGGAGCCAGAGTGGGCCTTATGAAAGAAAAGGCAGATAGTTACTGTTCACTGTTGGGTCAGCAAGGTTAATCTGGCTTTTTTGCCTGAGTTGGGGACCTGGAGGGCATCTGCAATTGAACAGAGATATAAAAGGAGAAGCAGGAGACAGATGGGTGATTGGCCTTCTTTGGAATGACGGAGAGGATGTTAATACACACTGTAAATGCCCATAGGTTTAGCAATAGACACGGGGAGGTCATGGTGGCTTCAGGATTCTGCTGTTTGGTGCCTTACACCAACTCTGTTTCAACTCGGGTTCAAAGCTTGAATAAGAGATACTCCTGCATAGGGTGCTAGAAAGAAAGTAGAGATTGACTTTCTTATTAGGTTCCCTTAGAAAGCCACTTCTTAGAATTAGGACATATCTCAGCTAGAAAGGACTTCAGAGATAGTAGAGTTTAACTTCTTCGCTTTATAATGAAGAAATTGGGATTGGAGAAGGAAAGTTATCCAATGTCACTCAGTTTACCCAGCTGACATGAAAACTCAGATCCCTTTTTAGTCTGTGAGTTTTTCATTTTTTTCATTTCATTTCATTTTCATTTCATTTCATTTTTCATTTCATTTTTCACATTCTATTCCTGCTGAGAAGGGAATTATCATGATGTGGGGATTCTTTCTGGATTTCCTTCAGTTTCACCCTTTAACCCTTGGACTCTGGAGACGGATGATAAAGTAAATTGGAGGATTAGTATTATGATGATTATTGCTTATTCAGGTCATAATTTATTATTTAACCCAGAGTATAGAGAGATATCTCAGACATGAACACTAGTGATGGCATCACTAGTCATTTCACAGAATTTGAGAGCTGGACAAGACCCTGGAGACCATTTAGTTTAGCAGTTCTTAACCCATGAACTTCTTTTAAAAATATTTTTAATAGCTGTATTTAATCCAGTTGATTTCCTTTGTAATCTGATGCATTTTATTTTATGCATTTAAATGCCTCATTCTGAAGAGTGATCTGTCAGCTTCGCCAGATTGCCAAAGGGGTTCATGAAACAGAAAATGGTTAAGAATCCCTGATTCCAGTCCAATCTCATTTTAAATGTAGGGAGATGACATGATTTTCTGTTAGCCAGAGCAAGCACAAAAGTCAATGGACTTGGTTAGCAATAGTTATGTACAATTAAAGCAGGAATGTAAGACCAGGAGCGTGGAAGGCCATGATCTTGCCTTTTCTGCTTAGCTTTTTTTGTTGCTCCAATTCATCAGCATACCAATCTAGGGCACAAGCTGGGCTTTGCCATCTTAGCCTCCACACAGGCCCTGTGGAGTTTGGTGAGAAAAAAGTGCAGGAAAATAGGTTTTAAAGATAGAGGATTACAGTTAGGGATGTAACAAGAGTTAAAGAGATTTCCTAACCCTACGTAAGATACAATATCTTTGTGGGACTATGGACTTTGAATTGTTACTGGGCACAGTTAGTTAAATGAAATAGATAATCTTAGCCTAAAATGTTCTTCTAGCTTATGTTTCCTACATGGTTCAATCTAGTGGCTCAAAGCCTTTGGCCTTCTCTTAAAAGAACTACAAGCTCCTCTTCTGAGGAGGAGTCTGTTTGCTGACCGCTGGTCCCCCATATAGGGTAGTAGAGAAAGCAACAGTTGGCCCTGAAGATGGTGGCTAGCTGAAGCTCAGCAGACAGTAGCAGAGAGTAGCCTGGTGGTCAAGAGACAAGGAGAACCATCATGCCTAGCAGATATAATGTTCCCTTTAGGGAATGGAGACTCTCACAATGCTCAGCAGAGGGTAAAAGAAGAAGCATGATGTGATCATCAGAAAATATTGGCAGCCAAATTTGCAATGTTGGAGGTTCCCAAGGTGTGTGTGCCACAGTCATACACGCCATGCTCTCTGGGTATGTTCATCATGTCTACCTAGTGATGTGTTAGCATGTGAGTGACAGTACCCCACTTCATGAATTGAATTGGAATCACAGAATACCTTGAACTGGGAGGCAAATATGTGAGGGAGATGCTCCAAATGTTACACAGCCGAGAAGAAAGTAAGGCCTAGATAGGCTAAGGGACTTGTCCAAGGTCACATAGCTTAGCTAGTGACAGAAGAAGAATGAGAAGAATGAGAACCCAAGTTTCCTGGCTCATGGAACAGCTCTGTTTTTCCAATATATTAGCTTGCCTCACTTGTGAAAATGTGACTAAGTAGAGATGTCTTTCCAGCAGAGAACTGTTTCTGTGTCTCATGAGCTCAGCTGATTAAAAAAAAAGTTTTCACACACCAGATTCTAATATGTTGCCAAGACTGAAGGTTTTTAGCAAAACTGGAATCAAGAAAAAAATTACCTAGTAGAGGTCGTCAGGGGATCAGCTCTAATAAATAGACATATATGGTTTATTCCCAACTATTCTCTCTCTCTCTCTCTCTCTCTCTCTCTCTCTCTCTCTCTCTCTCTCTCTCTCTCTCTCTCTCTCTTTCTCTCTCTCTCTCTCTCACACACACACACTCTCTCTCCTATAAAATCTAATTAGTGAACAACAAAAAAGACAGCTAGGTGGTATAGTGGATAGAGCACAGGGCCTGAAGTCAGGAAGACTCATCTTTCTCAGTTCAAATCTCGCCTCAGACACTTACTAGCTGTGTGACCCTGGGCAAGTCATTTAGCCCTGTTTGCCCTATATCCTCATCTGTAAAGTGTACTTTCCGTGTCATTCAATCTAAGTGCAAAGTTCCATTTTGAGCAATTCCACAAAATTAAATGCCACAGTCATATATTTATGGCCTACTATGTGCAAAGCACTGTGATAGATACAGGGAATCCAGACAGAAACAACAAATCTTCACTAACTTCAGGGAACTTAGATTCTATTTAGAATAGTAAATGACACAGTTGGGATTTGAACTCAGGGACTGTGACCCCCAAATCCAGAGCTTCTTCCACTCTATCATGCAGCCTCCCATGCCCTGGCTATCCAATAAAAGCCCAAGTGGTTTCATGGAATGTTAGAGATAAGAGGGTCTTTAGAGAGTAGCTCGTCCAACATATCATTTTAGGTGACGAAACAGGTTCAGAGAACCTAAGGTCATTAAAAAGTTAGTGGTATGGATCAGATTAGGTTCTGGGTCCAACCTTTGAATCACTAGACTTAAGAAGAGTGTCTAGAACATACATGGTGTTTAATAAGTGTTTGTTTCTTAATCAGTATTGTTGATTGCTGGCTGTCATCTAAGGACTATATCAGTAGTTTTCATCCTTTTCAATTATGAAGACTGATTTTGAACATGCTCTGCTCTCCCTCCTCCCCCAAAATAAAGAGAGTAAGTTATAGATGTGTTTCCATTATTTATTTCCTTAATGTTAAATAAAGATAAAAATGATGATGCTTGGTGAATATATGAGTTTATGGATCCTTACAATAACTCCACAAATCATAGGTTGGAAACTATGCTGCCATCTCTGATACAAAGGAGTTTATCAGTTGTTCACTGGATCATAGATACGGAGCTGGGATTGACCTTCTAGCCCAAACTTCATTTTATAGAAGACTGAGTTTTAGAGATGGAAAATGACTTAGCCAAGGTCACACAGCTTGTTAGTAGCTGAACCATGCTCTAAGCCCAAAGCCCTCTAATCCTAGCCTCAAGTTTTTCCTACCATACTTTGTTCTCTGTTTTCAAGTATTAGTGGCTTGTGACAGGTTCAGTCCTCATTTTCCAAAGTTCCAACCTTTTCACCAGATTCGGTATTTCCTCCTGAGTCTCTTCAGGTAAAAATCACAGTGATTATCATCAGTCTGTTATTCCTGGCCCTGGAAAGGTCAAGCAGGAAAAGCCTGCAGACCCCAGAAAATGGTTTCTCCTTTGGTATTTGCATTTTGTTGGTGCTTTTGTATCAGACCCTGCTTACTGGCTGACCTGCAGTTGTGGTTACAGCTGCAATTTGCCCAGAAAAGGCCTTGGAAGGTACCTTATCATTTAGTACCCAGAAAGATGTAATTTACCTTACAGGAGGGAAAATTGTTCTCTCAACAGAATATCCAACTTACTCTAACTCACCTTTAGATTCAGAAAATTGAATGGAAAGGGGAGAAGGTGTCTGCGAAATTTTTAATAGTGGATGCACTTTTCATATTATCAGATAGCAGTGCTGCCGAACAAAATGCAGATTCTATCAAAAACCCCTTAATTGATGCCCTGTCAGAATAATCTGCAACAAATTCATAGCAAAAAATAATAGAAAACATATTTCCTAAGCTTCTCTTAAGCTTTTCTCTTTTCCCCATTTGTCCCCATCCTATACTTTAATTTTTCCTACCTTCTGTAGTATCTCTTGGTTAATCTTTTTTTTCTTTATCTCTTCTAGTACTTCATATTTTTGTTTAGACTTTCGTCTTCCTTTCAATTTTAGTTGGTTCTTTTTCTGAGATATTTTCTTTTCACTTCTCTGGATTTGGAAAGGTTTCTGCCTGAGGGGCTCTCAGTGGGGTCCATTATTTTTCTCTTTCATGCCCCATGTTCAGGGATGTGATCCTTTTCTTCCCTTTCCCTTTCCTTGCTTCCTTCCCTCCTGCCTCCTTCCCTTTTCCTTCCTTCCTTCTTTTCTTCCTTCATTTCTTCCTTCCTTTCATCTTCACTTCCTTTCATCTCTCCTCTGCTTCTTCTCTCTATCCCTCGCTTTCTTGCTCTTTCCTTCCCTCTTCCCTCTCTCCTTTCCTTCCTTTATCCTGCATTCCTTCCTTCCTTCCTGCCTTCCTTCTCTTCCCTTTCTTCCCTCTCTTCTCCCCTTCTCTGCTTGTCTCCTTTCCTTCTTTTCTTTTTTTCTTTCCTTCCTTCCTTTCCTCTTTCCCTTCTTCTCTCCTTCCCTTCCTTTCTTTTTGCATTTCTTCTTTTCTTTCCTTTTCTTTCTTTCTCTTCTTCCTTCCTTCCTTCCTCAATCCTTTGGCTTCAGGTACTTTCCCTTTCCATTCATTCCTTATCTCTGTCCATCCTTTGAATGAAAAGGCCCTCACTCCTGCCCAACTTAGTGCATTTGAAATAGATGGTTTTGATTTACAGAAACCATGATAAGGGTAATCAAAGGGATGGAGCACACAAATTATAAGGGACAGGGTCCCTCTGCTTCTCATGTGCAGTGGAAATATTTTGACAGGTTGAGAAGAAGAAAATCCAAATGTTCTGCTTAGTTCAAGCTAGCTGTCACTGACTGTGGGATAAAGATGCCCAGACCCAGGGTAGTCAGTTTCCAGACACACACTATTATTATGCACAGTTTAATAATATACACATGCATTCTCCAGAGCTCTCATTTGGCAGAGGCAATCTGAGCTTTCTAATTTTTGTGTATTTGGATTCTGCAATAAAACAAGTATCTCAATATTTGGGTTCACTGCAAACTAGCTCTGGAATGATAATGATAATTAAATGTAGAGATGCCACAGGTGCATTGAAAGCACTCTTTCTATATTATCAAGGCTCTTTCTGAAAAGTATAGCTATGGAAGGAAAGGACATGACTTGTCCTAGTAGGAAAGATGATGTTGACCCACACGTGCTGCCAGGTAGAGATACTCTCCATTTTTCTCTCATTTGCTCTGCTTGGTTTTTATTCTATGGATCTGCATGCCACCCCCAGGGTAAGCTGATCACCTGAAATCTCATCACCATGCAGACTGATCAGCTTTTGAAGGACACTCACTACCTCCCCAGGTAACTCTTCATCTTCTATCAGAGGCTCTGCTTGGTTTTGACTCCAAGGCACATCAAGCCCCTGTACTGGGTACCCCTTAACTCTCTCCTCTTTTCAGCTTCCTTTTGTGTATTTTCTTCCCCCCCCCCCCATTTTATTGTAAGCTCCTTGAGAGCAGAGACTGTCATTCTTTTTCCTTAATTATATCCCCTGAGATCAGCTCAGTTCCTGACATGTAGTAGATGGTCAATAAATGTTTATTGAATTGAATAGAGATGAACCTGTAAGGGTCAGAGAAAGAAGAGCTGAGTAGCAATGGTTGGTGATCTCTTTATCAGGGATACCGAGGCAGCTATTTGTAAAACTGAGGGTATACATCTAAGACATGCAGACCTTGTCAAACTGGATAATTATACCTGCTTTGGGTGATCTATATGGATGTAAAAGTTACTATTAAATGGAATCTAGAAAATCAAGCCAATGGTCACAAAGTCTTGGGAAAGAAACTAAAGATCTTAAGACATAGAGGTGATATTTTCAATCACTACCGACAATTGAAGGCAATGGATTTTGAAGGGAAGAGCCGATTTGGGAAGTGAATATTTTATTGAGATGATGATGTTTGAGAATTGAATTTATTTTGTAGATCATGACTACTGTCAATTGGGACAGAAAAAAGAAGTGGTTTTCCATTGGATATTGGATATCTGGGAAGAAAGAGGAGATAGATGAAGAGTTTGAGAAACAGATTACCAATCAAGCACAGAAGGATAATATATTAGCAGTGATAGTGGTCTTCAATTATCCAGATATTTGCTGGCACTTTCTCTCCTATCAAAACTAAATGGACTCATAATTTCTTGACTTCTTCGAATAAAAATTTCATCCTCCAGAAGACAGATTTTTGGATGAGGCTTTTCCTGGAAAGTAGGAACTAGCTCCTCCAAGAGAAATGAAGGAAACTTGGGACAAAGATATTTTCACATCTCAGTGTGTGACTACTTTAGGCAATTACCCTTGGCAATTCTCTTGTCTGGGGCATAACTGTGTTCAGAGTTCCAAGACAGTTAGTCTGACTGTGAGTTCTGAGATAGTTGTTGCTCATTTTGAATGTGACAAGCTAGAAGTATGCTGTCGTGATATGGCACCATAACGATTCTATGATTATAGAACAAATGTAATCTGTATAATTATAGACATCAAAGGAGAATCTGGTTACCAATAATTTACAGAGAGGACTCAGAATATGAACTAAGGAAAATAAAAGGAGAGGAGAGACAGAGACAGACAGAGAAAGACATACACAGAGACAGAGAGACAGAGACAGAGAGAGAGGTAAAAGGATATATTTCAGAATTGTACCAGCTAAGCTCCTAGTTGAAAGTGTTATTGGCTATAATGACTGCTGTTGGGGAATAAGTCTAGATGAGTAGGGGAACAGTTTGGAAGCAGAGCATCAGAGAAGCCACCCAGCAGATTTACGAGTTTGGCTGAGACATCATGCCCAGTGAGGGGACCATGCTCACAACATTTACAGTTTTGATTACTGTCGTCCTTCCTATCAAAATGGTTGTGGAACATAGCATTTTTCTGGTTCTGCTTATTTCAACTTGTACCAGTTCACATGAGGCTTTCTGGGCTTCTGTGTGTTTATCATATTCATCCTTGATTCTAACATTCTAATAATCCATTCCATTCCAATCCATATTACACAATTTGCTTGGCCATTTCCCAATTAACAGTCATCTACCTGTTAAAAAGGGAGAGGGGAAATTAAGCTGTATCAGGGTAAAAACAGATCCTCAATGACAAAATAGGATCAGTACTTAACGGGGATAAGATAATGGATAATGGTTGGAAGGCAGAGATGGTCAACTTTTAGTTTACATCTCTTTTTTCTGGGACAGAGAATAACCTTTGGATTGAAAATAGCAAAATAAAAAATGGCTAACAAGGAACTGATATTTAAATAAATTTGTTGTTGTTCAGTTGTTTGTCATGTCTGACTCTTTGTGACCCCATTTGGCATTTTCTAGGCAAAGATACTGGAGTGGTTTGCCATTTCTTTCTCCAGCTCTTTTTATAGATGAGAAAACTGAGGCAAACAGGGTCTTGCCCAGGGTCACACAGCTAGTAAGTATAAGAAGCCAGATTTCAACTCAAGTCTTCCTGATTCCAGGCCCATTGCTGTATCCTCTTAAATAAATGAGAGAAAAGTAAGAAAAATAAGCTACCATAAAGGAGTTAAAGATGTGATGCATAGATAAATCACATCCTTGGGTATAGAGAAAAAGACAACAAAACTGACACGATTTGTGAGCTTTTGCTTTTTGAAACATAGAGAAGGGCAAAGAGTATTGTAGATGAGCAAAAGTCCTGATTTCAAAAAAAAGGGGGAGAATGGAATCTTTCAGACATCAGTTGGTGAGCTTGTCCTATATTCCTGGAAAAATTCTAGACTGTATTGAAACCATGGCTAATAATCACATATGAAAAGGACGTAGTGCTGACAAAGAGCTAATCTAGCTTCTTCAAGAACAGGTCATGTCAGGTTAACTTCATTTCCTTTTCTATTGGGGTTACAAAACTGGTAGGTCAACAGAATCCTACAGATGTAGTTTACCTAGATTTGTCAAATATTTTGAAAACATCTCTTACTGTTGTTTTAAATAGCATGGAGGGAAATGGATTCAGAACTATTGAAATAGTCAGACCCAAGTACTTACTAATGATTTAATGTCAACTTTGTAAAGCACTTAACACAGAGCTTGGCACATAATAGGTATTTGATAAATGTTTACTCCACTTTCTTTCCCCCTGCTGCTAGAAATACTTAAGTTCACATGATGCTGATCTCGGAAGTGGGAAAACTGTGAGTATATATGAAATGGGCTGAAGACGTGAATATTTTCATTATGTTCCTGGACTTTGTTGGAAATAGATTGTACCAGCTATAGGCAAGAGCTCCACACTGCTTTCTGTCAATGGAATTCTGAGCTCCAAGTTGTGAAACAATGTACTGCTGAACAATCAATGTGTTACATGATAATCATATGCAAACAATCAAACTGCATCCCTAAACTTAAATTAGATAAAATATAATATAGCAATTGAGAAGGCACGAAAATCTGAAGAGGAAAGAGTTGAAGAACCTGAGGTTATGGAAAAATCTTCATTTATTGCAAACTCCAGGAAGTACACTTAAAAATCAGTGACAAAAATAGCACTGACACCACAGTGGATATTGAAAAGGAGATGGGCATACTACGACTGGAATTCCAGAAAAGTGCTTTTTGGGTCTGAGAGTATTAATCAAATTACACCAATTCAGAAATAGAATTTTTTTGAAAGTTGGTTTCTGCTATAACAATCATGAATGATTGTATGCTCTCACAGTATTTGCTAGAAAGAATAGAAAGAGTTCAGGATCTGCAGATAGTAGAATATGCAGCGGTGGTTTGATTTTCTTGGCAAATGCTGTCTTTTAGCTTTTCCTTTGGGTGCCTTGTTGTTTTGGCTAGGCTGACTTAACTTCCGTGTAGGTGACAGTTGGCAGATGATAGGGAGGGCTGACCCCTTCTTGCATCTTGCCCCCAAATGACTATGAGGACTGAACTGGAAGCAGGACCAATGGTCTGGGAGGATGTGCTGCAAGCCCAAGGACCCTTGCAGCTTTTCCCCCATTGTCAGAAGTTAGCCAGTAACCTACTGGTGATGATGGGGCAGTAATGAAGAAGACCAGCAATAATATCTCCCTTCAGTGATGGTTGTAGTGGTTGAGAGGGAAGCAGGCATGGTGACCTGGAGGGCACTATATTCCCAAGACTCTTGGATCAGGTTCTTTGCTTGTCTTCATTAGGGTCTGAGAGGAGATATTCAATGTGTCATCAGACTCACACTTAGCAGTTTGACAGATAGCTCTACAAGCAGCTTCTTTTTGACAAATAAGGAAACTGAAATTAAGGCTCCTCAATCATTTGAGAGTGATGGACTGGATAATCTCAGACTCTTTTCAGCTCCAAAACAATGCCCTATTAGGCTTCCACCTGTTCCCTTGGTGGCTTTTATTTGTAATGCAGATACAATGGTAACATGGCCATTGTTCTTTAGTCATTTCAGTTTTAACCAACTCTTGATGACTCTATTTGGGGTTTTCTTGGGAAAGATACTAAAGCAGTTTGCCATTTCCTTCTCCAGCTCATTTTACAGATAAGGAAACTGAGGCAAACAGGATTAAGTGACTTGCCCATGGTCACATAGCTAGTATCTGAGGCTGGATTTGAACTCAGGAAGATGAGTCTTCTTGATTCCAGGCCTGGCACTCTATCCACTGTAACACCTAGCTACCCAAAAACATGGCCATAGCATTTCTGACACAGGAGATTTACTTAATTCAGAGGCTACAGCAATCCCTACCCACTCAAGTCAGATGATTTATTCAAATAAGGAGATAAATATTACAATATATAATTATAAGTTTTTTCATTGATAAAGCAAATGCTTCCAAAGAAAGAAGAGACAAACTGAGGGTCCTTGGCTCTGGATGTGTAGAGAACTATGACTCTTTATGTCTCACTTCTGAAAGTCTTCCTTACCATCCACTGTAATATGGTCCACCCCCTGGGCTTCTGGTAGCATTGATAGAATTTTGTGACATTCATATCCCAACATGGTAAGCTACCTCTGGCACATGACATACATTTGGTGGCGAATAGCTCTTCAGTTCATTCAGTGAAGAAAAGTCAGCAATTTAAAACATTCAGTTAAGTGGTTCATGGCATAACCATTGGCTTTAGAGTCATGGGATTTGGAGTCCCATCTTGGCCCTGCAACCTACCACCTATTTGACCCAGGGGAAGTCACTTGCTCTCTCTGTGCCTCGGTTTCTTTACTTTTAAAATAAAAGGGTTGATCTGGATGACTTTTATGGACCTTTCCAACTCTAAATCTGTGACCCTTTAATTTATTCTTAATAAGCTTCTTGACTACATGAAATATTCCATTTTTGTCTTTGCATACTCAGCACCTAGCACTATTCCTGGTCCATAGTATGTGCTTAATAAATGCACGTTGACTGAACAGCAATCTTCCAAAGAGAGTTCTGAACTCTTGTCTCTCCTGACTCCAAATACATCACCCTTCCTATTTCACCACATTGCTGTGATAAGCACTGACTAAATCATACCTCTTCTAGACTTCTGATTCCATTCTTTTCTCATTCCACTGAAAGACTACGTAGTTGATCAAACATATGTTTTCACATGACTCAAAGATCCAAAATATCATGGAATGGTTTAGTGGTAACATGACTAGATTATTATTTTTTCAAGCCACTGGAGAAGGAGTGTTCCATTCAGTCAGTGATATGGACTGAACAATGGTAAATATCCTGCAAATTTGATCTAGCTAGCATTTTCACTGAAAATCTGCTGGGCTTGGATAAAAGGCTTTGTGTTCCAGCATTTGTTGTCTGCCCCTGCTAAGCATATACACAAAAGAACCACTGAGATAAAGAGGTAAAATAGCCACAGTTTAACTCAGCACCTCTAACATGAGGGACAGAAACATTTGGCTCTTCCTGCCAAGTCACAGTTTCACCTTTGTCATGGGCACTGCCACTCTTTTTGAATTGGATATCAAGAATAATTAGGTTGGAAGAAACAAAAACAACTTTGAAGAAAGACCAAATAGTCATCAGTGAAATCTGTAAGTAGTACTGAATTCAGAGACCCTACAAGTGGGATGATGGATAATGCACTGGGCTTAGAATCAGGAAAGCCTGACTTCAAATCTGCTTGCAGATATTTACTAGCTATATGACCCTCGGCGAGTCGCTTTAACTCCTGTTTGCCTCAGTCTCCTCATCTGTAAAATGATGGGGTTAGATTTGATGTCCTCTAATGTTTAAGTCCATGATCCTACATATTAGAGAGGTGAAAGAATCATTCCACAGCCTGATGAAAAGGAGTGGGGAAAATGTGAGTTAGACATGACAATGTGAGATTTTTCCTTAGAGAGATATAATCAATCCCAGGGGAAAATAACCCAGCACAGAGGCCATCCACTAACTTGGGCAAATGTTAGATGACACAGAACAAAAATCCTTGGTGATGGTTTTCACTGGTCTGAGAAAATGCTTTGTACAGGAGAGGAGAGAAGTAAGCAATATTTCAGAGAAAGCCTGAGTCATTTCATAACGAAGGAAAAGCTATATTTTAACAATCCTCTGCTGCTTTATTTACAGTAACAAAAACCTCCCCCACACTCATTAACAGATAACCTTGTTTTCCCATTGTCTTTTCTCTTTCTAACTGGCTTAATTTTTTTTTAATGTGTGTAGTGCCATTGAAAAGCCTGTGAAAATGAAGGCTATTCTTCTAGTATGGGATTTAAGAAATGCAATCACTAGCTTGTTGCTAGAACGTAGATCTACCTCCCTGGCAACAGGAGAGTTAAAAGGGATCTCAACTACCTTTAATCCCCTGATAATCCCTTATATGTCTATAGTCCTTTATTGTTCGTAATATAATGTTAGTAATATAATTTGTCTATAGCCCTTTTTTGTTGTGATGTCACTTATATAGCTCGTTTATTCCATACAACATAGCCACACCCATTTTACAGATGAAGAAACTGAGGTTTTGAGCATTAAATGGTTTTTCTAAAGCCACAGTTAATAAACAATGGAGCATCTGGTCCTATCCCATAGTCAACTTTTTAGCAATACCTTGACATTGCTCTGGAGTCTTTCTTTCTCCTTCTCTCCCTCTTCCTAACCCCCCTTCCTGCTTTCTTTCCCCAAAATTTGATAGCTTTTGTTTTTATAGAAACTTTGATTCTGAATATATCCCTCCCCTTCCATTATAAAGAGAGCCACTCTGTTACAAAGAATATAAAAGAAATAAAAAAAGGGCAGTTCAGTAAAATTAAATAACACTTTAACTATGTCTAACAGTATATATGATATTACACATTCATAGTCCCCAACCTCTGGAAAAAAAAGAGAAGAGAGGTATATTTTCTCATTTCTTCTCTAGATTCAAATTTGGTCATTTTATAACATTTTTTCATTTGCCCTGGAGTCTTTACTTAAATGGAATAGATGACTTGGTTCCAATGTCTTATTGAGCAGTGCGAGAACTATATTAGTGTGCTCTGGCCAGGTGAACGGGACCAGTGTCAAGCCAGAATTGCTTGGGTGAATGGTAAGAGTCCCACTGGCCTCATATTGGAAGCCTGGGTTCTTTTACTCCCTATCACTGCCTCAGGCAAGTAGGGAGGTAGTGGGGGATTTTACTGGTGGAAGAGCAGTGGAACAGACCTGTTAGTAAGAGAGGAGACAGAAGAAGGGAGAAGGAAGATTTAGTACTAGCAACTGATTTAAAAAGACACTTTCAGATCACAGTTCAAATGGATTTCAAGTTACCATAATGTAGGAATGTCTATGCCTAGGCATTTATCTGAACTTATGATAGCAATAGCTAGTTCTGTCCTGCCCTCTGCGCTAAAGAAGAGACATTTCCCTGATTTCAAGGGGAGAGGATCTGTCCAAGGTCTTGTGGTTCTGAATAGGTATGATGGCAAAAGTATAATAAAGAATAAAACTGAGTAAAAATTGTGTATCAAAGGGGAGATGAAGTATGTGTGAAAGGGGATAAAAGTCCTGAGTCCTGCAAAGGAGGCTCTGGGTCCCAAGACCTGACATATGATTTATAGGCCTAGAATATTAGATTAGACTTGACATGGTAACATTAAATTTGATTTATGACTTCATTTTAATTGAGATTTCACTGATTTATTATTCATTGCAGAGAGAATGCAGAGGCCCCTGAGTTCCCAAGTGCTTTAGACTTTCAATATCCTGGGAGCCCACTGTTCAGTCCCTGCCCATACTTTCAGAGAATCATGGCCTCTCAGAGTTAGAAGGGACCTCGGAGGCACATTGAGTTCAACTCATTGCTGAACAAGAGTTCCTCTACAACATGCTGACCAAGGGGTCCTCCAGATCATGCTCCATGGAGGGGGAACCATGACTTTCAAAGGCAGCCCATTATGAAATGAGTTTTAAAACCATTTTGAAATTTTGAAGGGTTTTAAACATTAGGAAGCTGTTCTTTATATCAAGCCTAAAATGTGCTTCTCTGGAATTTCTACCCATTTCTCAGATTCTACCTCTTGGGGTCAAACAAGTTTGTTTCTTCTTCTATGTGATGGCATTTCAGATACTTGAAGACTGCTCTCACATTGCTAATAACTCTCCTTTTCTCCGGGCTAAAAATCCTCACTTTTTTCAAATTCTCATTTGGCATAGTTTCAAGCATCTTTGTCCTCATCCTCAGGGTCATCCTTCTCTGGAAATGTTCCAACTTGTTAATGTTCTTCCTGAAATGTGGTACTGAGTACAGGACTCCAGACGTGCTCTGACCAGGGAAGAGTACAGTGACACAAGCTCCTCCCTAGTTCTAGATACTGTACCGAAGATCAACTTGGCTGCCAAATCACGCTGCCCACCAATACTGAGTTTGCTGTCTTTGAGAGACTGCAGGATGTTTACGAGAGACATTTTAAAAGCTAGGGGCAAGCCAGTTCCCCAAGTAGATTTTTATATTTCTCTCTACAAGGTCAACGTTCCTCAAAACTATGAAGTAGGAGAAGGTTGTGTTCTGCATCCCCCTCTCTATTCTTTGCCTTTGCCATATTTTGAGTTGACACCATCCATGTCCACTATAGAGGCAATGAGGACTCACAAGCTTCCTGAGGTCTGAAAGTGTTCCAACAAATTCACACTAAGACAAATTCTTAAACTAGGGTGTGTGAACCCCTTAAAGGTCTCTGAATAGATGATGGAGGGTCTGTGAACTGAGAAGTGAAAATTACATCTTCATTGTAATTGTTTTTCTTTATAATTGTATGTATTTAATTATATGGGTTTTAAAACATTATTCTGAGAAGGGGTCCATAGACTTTCCCCCGCCCCAGACTGCTAAAGGGGTCCAGGATATACACAAAAAGGGACGAGTAACTACTCTAAGGTGTTAGTGACTTGAAGTGAAGTTATTGGTTTTAGAAGTCTTTTTAAAAAGAAGCCATAGGAAACAACAGATCCATAATCAGCAATTCCTTCATGAAGAAGGAAGGAAACTAGCATTTATTATGCACTTACTATATGCCGGGCACTGTGCTAAGTGCTTTGTAAGTATTAGCTTATTTGATTCTCACAATGACCATGGGAAGTAGAGGCTATTTATTACCCCCATTTTACAGTTGAGGAAACTGAGGTAAACAAAGGTAATGTAACTTGACAAAATAGACAGACCCAGGACTATATTGCCACAAAGGTACCTCATGGGGGAAAAACAGGTGAGGGGGAGGGTCATAGTGAGAGAAGTCATTATACATGTAGGGGTCCAGTGGTGCCAACACAAAAGACAGTCTATCCATGGGTCAATCAACAGTCAACAGGCATTTATTAAGGATATACTGTATGCAGGCACTGTGTTAAAGTTGAGGGGTACAAAAGTGCAACCAGCTAGTTAATCAACAGCACTTAGAAAGCATCTATTATATACCAGATACTATGCTTGCATTGATATAAAGACGTAAATAGAACAATCCCAGTCATCAAGGAACTTACATTCTGGTGTGGGAGATTGGAGGTGATGGTGGTGCCAGAGGACTTCTAGGAAAGTTATGGGAATAGAGGAGATGTGGAAGGAACCTTTCCCCTAAGATGTCAGTATCCTGTAGCAAAGTCTTGTTTTTCTTGTATGAGTTACAGCTTTGGTAGGGAGAAGACAATTCTTCATTTCTAATGGTGGGATTTCAGGCCCGTTGAGTGATATTTACGCACAGTCTAGATTCTCACAACTTATACTGCTCATGTTACATCAAAAGCCAGCTGTCTCTGGATCTCAGAGTCTGACACCATGAAATGATTTCTTCAGGTCTTTAGGGATAAATGATAACAAAAAATTCTTATGTAAACCCAGTTTGCAAAACAATTCAAATATATTGTCTCATTTTATCCCCACAACAGACCTGTGAATTAGGTATTATATTCTGTGGATAGGAAACTGAGGTTAAGTAAGTTTACATGACTTGTCTATAACAACATAATTGGTACAAGTTGAAGGGAAGGATTTGAACTCTGATCTGATGACTCTTGGCTCACCATTCTGTCCACTATGCGCTGATGATTTACCTTGACAAATTGCCTCTCGTGTCTGCTATCATATGAGAATGGAGTAAAAGGCTGCTCTGTACTTGGCAGGAGGATGGAAATGACTGAAGGAAGACTGAGATTTTTCTTTTCCACTCCCATGAAACTACAGTCTGTGCTACAAAACTGGAGAATTGGGCTCAAAGAGCTTTATTGCATTTTGAAATATTAAAGGGCAAGGAAAATGACATCATGTAAATAACCTGAATGTTGGTGACAAACAGGTGTTAGGAGTTTTCCTAAACAACTTGACAAGAGAGTGCAAGGGTGCAATAGAGTGTGAACATGTTTCTCACTTGTCCTAATGGAAGTGCATGGTGGTATCTAGTAGGTGGGGCCAGCTGAAAAGTTGAGTTAAGTTTTCAGTAAAAGTGTAGAGTTTACCACCTGGAGATGGGATCTTGCCTGGGGGGTGGCAGGATTCAGAACTGAGGCACCTACAGGTCTGAGGGCATGGATTTCAAATCTTTATGGAAGTGCATATCAGTATGCTACACCAGGATTCCAACTAAAGTTGGAGATGGTGGAGACAATGGCTAAACATCAGAACAACATGCCCCTTCCAAGGGCTGGCTGTAGGGCATGAAGAGGCAACTTATACAGCAGAGATGTCATGTTCCATGAAAACCAGAGTGAAGACATTATGAAAAGATATTAATGAGTTTTGTAGCTCTGGGGGTGTAAATGGCCTTGTCCACATTTATTTTCTATGTGTGTGCCTTTCCACTTTCAAAGGGCAGCTAGATGGCACAGTGAATAGAGTGCCAGGAGTGGTATCAGGAAGACCTGAGTTCAAATTCAGCCTCAGACACGAGCTGTGTGATACTGGGCAAGTCACTTAACTCTGTTTGCTTCAGTTTTCTCATCTGAAAAATGATCTGGAAAAGGAAATGGTAAACCAATCTGGTATCTTTGACAAGAAAACCTCAGACAGGATCATGAATGGTTGGCCATGACTGAAATGACTGAATCACAAAATTCATTTGCAAACTCTGTTGTCTTTTCTTTATTACTCTTCTCACTGATTATATGTGCACTTGTAGAGGTGGGGTGGGAGGAAAAACCCTTTTCCTCCATGGATGTACTCTATGAGAGGTTCAAGGGGGAAGGTGAGGAGCAAATTCTCTCCTCAGAGCTGACTCTGGCTTTTTAAAGGTCACTAGGGCCATGGATGATCTTTTGATGGACTGAATACTAGAAGTTCCCTGTTTCCCATCAGTTACCTTCATCCAGTGACAACATCCTGTAATTCTAGAAGTTTGATTGAGATATTTTTCACTTTTTGTAGTGTTTTTGATAACTTTTTTGATAGTTCATTGACATCATGTTGCTGGACTGTTTGAGTAAACTCCATAAGATCTCCTTAATAACAGTAAAAATGAATTCTGACCTGCTTTCCTTTGTATTTGGGGCCTTAGGGATAGAATGAACAAGAATCTAGGAATTAATCATGGCATAGAGCAATGAAGAAATATAAAGGCCTGAAAGTGGAGTTTGCCAATTTTTTGTGTGCATGAACCTATATATCTCCTGGTGAAGCCCATGGACCCCATCTCAAAATGAAGTCTTTAAACACATAAAGTAACATATAGGATTACAAAGACAACCAATTATAGTGATTAACATATTCTGTTCAAGTTGCTAGGCCTCAGCTTAAGAAGCCCTGCTTTAGATGCTCCATATTAGGGGTATTGTGCACCGAAGGGAAATGCACTGACATGAAAGAACAGGGGAATTGGCCTTTTCCACAACTTCTTGGCCAGAAAAACTGAACCAGATCATGAAGTTGCCATCTCTGAAGATTTCCAATAAGACAGAAAAACTTCAGTCCTGATTTAGATCTTTATCTACCTGAGGACAGGGATAAGAACTCAATGAATTCTTAAGGCCCCTGCCAACTGTAGGGTTCCATCAGTGCATCATTACATAGTGGGGCAAGGATCTGCTGGTCAGAAATGGGACAAATTATTTGTAGTGTGAAGCAGAAGTTCGAAAAAGTGTGCCCTTCTGATTTTGACAGTTCCGTCCATTGTGTGATATTAATTACTGGAGGATGCTTTGAGACTTGGCTTATTGAATATAAGTATCTATATGTTATAGTGAGTGGAAGTTTCTAATATAAAAATATTTACCACAACTAGGGCCTAGGATTTCTTCAGTGTGTCCTGTATATCAGTGCCAGTTATGGCCCATCTCTAACACATAGTCTTAACTAGGCAGTACAGTGGAGAGAGTACTGGGTCTGAAGTCAGACCTCAGTTCAGATCTGGCCTTGGAAACTTACCTGTTGTGTTACCCTGGAAAAATCAACTAAGCTTTCTCTACCCCAGTTTCCTCAACTGTAAAATGGGGATAATGATGAAGCATTTATCTCCTAGAATTGTTATGGGGATGAAATGAAATGATATTTGTAAAGTGCTTAGTACAGCTGCTTGGCACACAGTAGGCACTTAGTAAATGTTTGTTTCCTTCCTTCCTTCGTAGGTACCTGAGTCTGAGAGAGGTTAAGTGATAGCTGGTTAAGTCTACTAATAAAAGTCTTATTTTAAAAATGTCCCTTTGAAAACCTCTGGCATGCTATACCCTGGGCAGCTATCTCCCTTGCCTACCACTAACCTTGACTTTGTTTACTATGCCTCCTTTAAAAGTCCTACAAAAACTCACAGAGTTCACTGTTCTTGGTTTGATGTATCTATCTATCTATCTATCTATCTATCTATCTATCTATCTATCTATCTATCTATCTATCTATCTATTATATTAATGAAGTAGAGGGATTGATTTCCAAAATACAGGACACTGTGAAGTAAGATTGAACTTGATAATTGGTCTCAGTAATGAACTCATTTAGATCGTTATTTCTCCTTCTCTCTACTCAGAGAGACAAAGGTATATCACAGCTTTGGGAAAGCCAAAGATTTTATATCCTAGGCACTTGCAGTCACCATGACAGCAGATTCCTGGTGTGATAGGGTTTAATCATTTTGCAATAGCTGTACCACTTTCAGATTGGCAAAGCACATTCTGTACTTTATCTTTGATCCCCACAGAACTCCTGGGAGTTAATATATGGCAGCTATTATAATCCCCATTTTACAGATAATAATAATTGACAGTGATACAGTGCTTTAAAATTTGCAGAAGGCTTTACATACTTATACCTCACTTGTGATGTAAGTCCTACAGTTTTATTAATTCCATTTTATAGATTTGGACACTGAGACATGAAAAGGTTAAGTTATTTTGCTGTGTCACTTAGCTAGTAGCATCAGAGTTGAAATTCAAACTTTGGTCACTCTTGACTTCAAGTCTGGAGATCACTCATTAGATGATGAGTTCCTGGAGAGCAGGGACTGTCTTTTTCTTCTTTTTGTATCCCCAGGGCTAAGCACTTAATAAATGTTTATTGACTCAGTGACTCTCTACTACCCATCTCACATGCTATATGAGATATGAGTAGATAAGGAGGCTCAGTTGAAAGAATTAAGTAATCATTTAAGTGTCTATCAAGTATTAGGCTCTGTGCTAAGTGCTAAAGATACAAAAAGAAGCCAAAAGATGGTCCTGGCCCTCAAGGAATTCACAATCTAATGGAAAAAAGAAAGATAAAGTTTTGGAAAGTGTGGGAGGATATTGTTTCCTGTTTCAAGAAGGGCTGATTTTCTGATTTCCCCTTCAAATCAGGACCCTGCTGCTGCCACCTCTTTGATTCATCTCACCTTGATATATGTGCACTAGCAAAGGTAACTTCTAGTTTGGGAAGATCACTTTGAGTCAGTGATTAAAAGAGGGAGGGTAGAGTAGCCTTTCTGGTTGGGGCAGAGGTGGACAATTTGGTTTTTGAATGAAAAGTGTGACCAGCCCTGGAAGAGTTCCTGGTTTTGGCACCGTGGGTCTGGTTTGGCATTTAAGGCCTGCTTACTTCTTATGTAATCCAGTATGTACACAGACTCTAATGGATTTTGTTTTTGGAAGTAGACTTCAATGAGATGGCACAGGGGAGAGAACGCTGAGCCTGGAGAAAGAAAGATCTGAGTTTAAATCGACCTCAGATCCTTCCTAGCCAAGTTACCCTGGACATGTCATTTTATCTCTGTTTGCCTCAGTCTCCTCAATGGTACCATGGGGATAATAATAACACTTCCCAGGGTTGTCAGTGAGGACCAAATGAGATATTTGTAAAGTTATTAGCACCATATCTGGCTCATAGTAGGCATTTAATAAATGCTTGTTTATTTCCTTTCTTTCTGAATCCGCCCCTGTACTCTTGTCATTAATCATTAACCAAAACCGTAACCCTGACGGTGCAACTGGTTTTGTTGAAGTCCAGCTCAGGTGTTACGTTAACATCCTCCTCTCTTGAATCCTTTAGTTGAAAGTGATTTCCCCCTTCACAGATTTTATGTGGCATTCTTCCTGGACTTATCTCTCATGCTAAGCACCTTCTCCCATGAATCAGTTATTTATGTACATGTTCTCCCTCTCCCCATGCTTCCCACCCTCCGCCAAAAGACTGGAAGCTCCTTAAAAATAGGATTGGTGTTGTATCTAGAGAGCCCAGCAAGGTATTTTGTAAATTATTAGACCTTGCACATTTATTTTGTATAGACCTATGATTTCATTCACATGCAATGACTCCTGGTGTGGAAAGTCCCTCCACTATTATTCCCAAAGAGCTATAAAACTGTGCACACTCTTTGATCCAGCAATACACTAGGTGTGTATCCCCAACAGATCATAAAAATGGAAAAAGGACTCACATGTACAAAAGTATTTCAGCAGCTCTTTTTGTGGTGGCAAAGAATTGGAAATTGAGGGAATGCCATTGATTGGAGAATGACTGAACAAGTTGTAGTATATGAGTGTAATGGAATACTATTGGTCCATAAGAAATGATGAACAGGAGGACTTCAGAAAAACCTGGAAAGATCTGTATGAACTGATGCTTAGTGAAGTGAGCAGAACCAGGGAAACGCTGTATACAGTAACAGCGATATTATGCAATGACTCTTTAACAGACAGTTCTCAGCAATGCAATGGTCTAAGACCATTCCAAAGACTCATAATGGAAAATGCCACCCACATCTAAAGAAAGAACTATGGAATCTGAATGCAGATCTAAGCATACTATTTTCTCTCTCTTTTTCTTTCTTATGGTTTTTCCCTTTGGTTCTAATTCTTCTTTACAACATAACTAATATGGAAAAAAATAAGGCCCTCTACCAATTAATATCAGTCACCATTTTGTAGCTTCTAGTCTTTGACAATAGCTTGGCACACAGAGTTTAAGTGACTTGCCTTTGGTCACATAGCCAATATGACTTAGATGCAGTACTTGAACTCTTTCAAGTTCTTGATTCCATAGTCTTTTCTCTACTCACCATATTGTGCTGTGTTGCTAGACTCTTAATACATTTGTGGAATTGAATATTTATTGAGAGACAGCACAGTATTGTGGTTAGGGCACTGGACATGGGATTAGGAAGACCTGAATAGCAATCCTGCTTCAGACACTCATTAGCTATGTCATCCTGAGCAAGTCATTTAAACTCTCTGTGCCTCAGTTTCCTCATCTGTAGAAATGAGAGGTTCAGTCTTGATGGCCTCCAACATGCCTTCCAACTCTAAATTCATAATTCTATGATTTCATATAATACTCTAGGGAAAGACAGCATGACAGAAGCTAGCAAGCTGTTCTGGGAGTCCGGAAGACCTGGGTTCAAGTCCCGTTTCTGAGAATATAAATTGCAGAGAAGGTGCTGATATGCAACTCTAGATAGTTTTCTCATCTGAGCACTCTTCATAGCAATGAAATTATTGTGTCGCTAGATTTAGTGCTGGGATGGGTTTTGGAGGCTACTGAATCCAGTTTTATAGTTGTGCAAAATGAGACTCAGACGAGTGAAATGACAGACAGGATCACGTGATTAGGAAGTATCTGAGGCTGGATTATAACTTGGGTCCAGCACTTTATCCACTGAGTGACCTATCTGTAGTTCCCAAAACAAAAAAGACCATTTTTCAACAGTTCATTCTGACTGGACTAAAATAGAGTGACACAGAATTTCTCCTAAGCCAAAGGATACCCTGGACTTTATTTACATTCTCAATTTCTGTTGTCTGTATACATTGTAGCCATATTGAATCAAGTATTCCTTCAGCTGAGGACCACTGAGATTGATATCCATCAATGCCATTCATTTTAATTCTTCTATGCAACATGACTAATGTGAAAATGTCTTTAATAGGAATGTATGTGTAGAGCCCATATAAGATTGAATGCCATCTTGGGGAGAGAGGGAGAGAAAATTAGAAACTTATGTGATTGTTGAAAACTGAAAACAAATAAGTTAATAAATTTGGGGAAAAAAAGAAAGAAGGGATTGAGGACAAAGCTGGAGGCAGCACCCATCCATCCATCCATCCATCCAAATTATCTACCTACCTACCTACCTACCTACCTACTTACCTACCTACCTACCTACCTACCTACCTACCTATCTATCTATCTACCTATCTATCTATCTTTCTATCTATCTATCTATCTATCTATCTATCTATCTATCTATCTATCTATCTATCTATCTATCTATCTATCTAGGCAGCTAGGTGGTGCAGTGGATAGAGCACCAGTGCAGGAGTCATGAGGACCTGAGTTCAAATCTCACCTCAGACACTTGATACTCACTAGCTCTGTGACCTTGGGCAAGTCACTTAACTCCAATTGCCTTGTCCTGGATCATCTCTAGTCATCCTGAGGAATATCTGGTCATTGCATTCAGAAGGCTCTGGATGAGAAGTGAGGCTAGTGACCTGCATAGCCCTCGCTCACTCAAAAAAAACAAAGTCAAGTGCAAGTCATGTCATCATTTCTCTGATGGCAACAAAGGATGAACACACACATTATTTGTCTGTCTGTCTGTCTGTCTATCTATCTATCTATCTATCTACAGAAATCTTGAGATGCAGAGCTATATGACTCCTCCTTGTCCCAGAATCTGTTCCCTCATCTCATTGGTTAGTCATCATGGATATTGGAGGCATATGCCTGAATCACTCTGCCTTTGATTTCTTTTTCTTCCTTTTATGAGTAAGCAGGCTAGCCTGAGAAGGAGAGTCTTCCGTAATACACAATCTGTACTGGGAGATCAATAGCAGCTTAACATGCATTTTTGTCTAATATTCATGTTGGCAGCCTTTGTAATAAAAATGCTGGTTTTAATGAAGTACATTAAAATGAGGAGATTCATAGCTTGGCTGTGAGCTTTTATCACTGCTGCCTCCCCCTGAGCTGTCAGAGTGAGCACAAGCCTGTTCTGTGGGAGGGAGGCAAAGGGATGTCATTTTAGGTACCTCCAACCCCCCTCCAACCAAAAAAATTCTGCTCCATTGCTGGGAAGGGCCATGTTATTAGAACATCTATTTGAATTGAATTCACTTCATTTCTTTAACAGAATGCCTTTTGGAAAAAGTATCTTTTGTAAAATGTTTCACAATGACAGGAAAACAAGCAAATATTCTGACCTCCCATTACAGGGAGGAAAGACTATACTGGAGGCTTGGGATTATGGAAATGAATGCTTTGAGAGAACTTAAGGGATACACATACATAAAAGGGCAACCCCCAATGATTCACTTCTACAGAAAGTGTAGAGGAGAATGAACCATTTTGGAAAGGAAAAGTCTAGAAATCATGTCTTAACAGCAGTGGTTAGAGAAACTGAGAGTTCTGAGCTTCAAGAAGAAATGACTTAGGGCATACATGACAACTGTCTTAAAAATTTATGGAATAATTAATTTATATTATTCAAGAGAGAAGAATTGTGAACCATATGTAGAGAGAGAGGTAGAATGGGGGTAGCAGAGGTAGGGCATTGGATTTGGGATCAGGAAGACCTAGGTGTAAAGCCTGACTCAGACAAGATTTGTGTGTGTGACCCTGGGCAAATCTTTTAATTTCTCTGGGACTCAATTTTCTTATCTATAAAATGAGGGGACAGATGGAATCTAAGATGTCTTTCAGCTCAAATCTTTGACCTTCTTAGTTTATAGGAAGATGGACTTTCAGTTGAATAGGAATAAGGAATAGGAAAAAGGAATAATTTCTAGCAATTAGCACTGTTCAGTAATGGAATGCATTGCCTTGAGAGGTAGTTAGATAGCACTACTTGTGACTGCAAGAGTGCATGCAAAGTCTGGGAAACCATTTTAGATTGTGCCTTTTATTATTCATGTGATCATAGATCTAGAGATGGAAGGGAACTCAGGGGACATCTAGCAAATGATATGCTCAAGGTTACACAGGTAGTAACCATCAGGGATGGGGCTTAAACTCAGTCAGAATCAGTGTTCTTTCCACTGGACAATACTGACTCCCGTTGCTAGGTGGCACAGTGAATAGAGCACTAGACCTGGAGTTAGGAAGTCCTGAGTTCAAATCCAGTCTCAGACACTTACAAGCTGGCTGACCCTGGGCAAGTTACTTACTCTCTGTTTGCCTCAGTTTCCTCATCTGCAAAATTGGGAAAATAATAGGACCTTCCTCCAAGGAATGTTGTGAGAATCAAATGAGGCAAATATAAAGTGACTATCACAGTTTCTGGCACATGGTAAGCTGTTATTAATGTTATTAGTTAATTAATTACTAGCTATTACTGTTGTTATTATTCAACATTTTTAACATCTGATATTAAAGAATTGCAGGGCATCAGAGTTGGAAAAGACCTGAGAGTCCACCAAGTCCAACCCATATCTGGTCAGAAATACTCTATGATATCCACCATAAAGGGTCATCTAGCATGGGCTTAAAGACTTCCAGGAAGAGGAAACCAAGTGCCCCTCCAAATTGTCATGGATTTCTGCAGTCTATCCATAGATACATCTATTTGTATATGAGTTCTAGTAGAATATAAGCCACTTGAGGGCAGGGATTATTTCATTTTTGTCTTTGTGTACTCTGGCACTTATTGTTTTACCCGATACATTGGAGGACCTTCAGGAATGTATGTCAATTGACCAATTGATTGCAATCCTGGACAACTTTGTACTTTTCTGAAGTTGCTTAAACTTTAATTTCAGTAGCTTGAGGTCAAGGATTACTTTCGTTTTTGCCTGTATTCCCAGCTCTTAGCATGGTGCCTGGCACAAAATACTCACTTAAAAATTCTTATTTAGTGATGTCTTGATGCACTTCTCCTTTATCATGCTTTCCTAGGTCCTCTTGATTTAACATCATCACTGATATTAACATAAAACATTTACTTTTTGGTTATGGAAATGTAAAGAGATATATGCCCCAGTCCTTGACCTAAAGGGCTTAAAAGCAATTTCAGGAAGATAAAAACTATATAAAGCAATCTAAGTCACATGCTAAATCAGTTGAGGGGCAGCTGGGTAATGTAGTGGATAGAGTGCTGGATCTGAAGGAAGATCTGAGTTCAAATCTAGCCTTGGACACTTACTAGTTGTGTGACCCTGGGCAAGTGACTTAAACCTCAGTTTCCTCATCCATAAAATGAGCTGAAGAAAGAAATGGCAAACTGCTCCAATATCTCTGCTAAGAAAATCTCAAATTGGGTCACAAAGAGTCAGACATGATTGGAAAGACTGAACCATAAATCAGTGGTGCAGGCAGTGACCTCAACGGCGTGATGACGTGGAGGAGATGTTTGGGGTGGCAGTGGGAAGTTTCACAGAGCATCTAAGGATGAATATGGCTCTTAAAGGATGAGTAGAACCTAATTAATTGAAAAGAAGGAGAGAAGAATTCTTGTCCTAACCTCTTTTCTGTTCTCTAGTGTCTCATTACCAGCTTACTACAAGACACTTTGAACTGGCTGTCCTGTAGGTATCTTAAGCTCAATATTTCCAAAACTGAGCTCATTATCTTTCCCTCCAAACCCTCCCATCTTACAAACTTCCATATTGTTGTCAAGGGCATCCATATCTTCCCATTCACCCAATCTCAGTGTCACCCTCCAATCCTCCCTCACATTCACTCCACATAGTCAATATCGTGCCAAGTCTTGACATTTTTACCCTCTCTCCATTCCTCATATATGTCTTCTTTATAGCTGCCAGCATTTTGTAGGCTCTCATCACCTCCTGCCTGGTCTATTGCACTAACCTGCCTGGTGGCCTTCCTGTCTCAGTTTTCTCTCCATCCAGTTCATCCTCCAATCAGTTGTCAAATTGATCTTCCTAAGGTGCAGGTATGACTGTTACTTGTCTACTCAGTGACTTCATTGGCTCCCTATTATCTCCAGGATAACATCTAAGTTTCATTGGCTTTTAAAGCCCTTCTAATCCTGGGCCCATCCTTCCTTTTCATTCTTACATTTATTCTCCTCTAAGTACTCTATGATCCAGCTACATTGGCCATTTTGCCTTTCCTGGATCATGGGATGCCTGTTCCTGACACTGGGCTTTCTAATACTTATCCTTAGCCTGGAATGTTCTCCTTCTTCCCCTTGGTCTCCTGGTTTCCTTGTTTTCTTCTAGACTCAGCTCAAATCTCACATTCTGCAGGAGACCTTTCCTAGTTCCTTCTTTACCTCCCAACAGCTACAGACTTCCTTCTGAGATCATCTTTCCCCTTCTCTGTATAGATCATGTATCCATATAATTGTTTGCATCATCTTCCTCATTAGAATGTCAGCTTCTCAAAGACAGGGCCTATGTTTTCACCTTTCTTTGTAGCCTTAGTGCATAGCACAGTTCCTTGAACATAGTAAATGCTTAATAAATGCTTATTTTTTGTTGTTGTTATCATTGTTGGAGTAGAGGAAGGCAACAAGTACTTTTAGGCACCAGCTTTGTGTGTAGAACCAGAGGTTTCCTGGGTCTGTTCCTGGGACCCCAAATTCCAATTAACTTTTGGGTGGATTAATTTGGCCATATTAACCCTCTGTCCATCAGCAAAAGTTCCTCTATTTCTTCTTCTCTTAGTTCTCCTACTTTGGTTCTTCTCACAGAGATCTTCAGAATTCTTGGCACGGATCTAGCATTTTACAATAATTAACTACCCCCGCAAAAGAGTCTACTGGGAGGTATGTGAACAAGCGAGGCTCAAGTATGGGCAAAAAAGGGGTAATAGAATTAGAGCCTAAGGGACCTTGGAGATCATCTAATATATCCCTATTTTACAAGTGAGGAAACTGAGGCCTAGAGAGGTCAAAGGATATGGTCACATTCCTTTGAGTAGTAAGTAGCAGAGCCAGAATATTTACCCAGATATCCTGACAAACTCCAGTGTTCTTTCCATTGTAGCATTTTGCTTCATGATTGTCCTGAGGCCACCCAGAATTTCCATGGCTGAACCAGGGTTTTGGTGTAAGGTCACAAGACTAACATTTTCCCTTACCTGCTTCCTCATTTGTTTCATTGCAAGAATGACATGGAAGCAGTGGTCAAATGAACCTCTCTCTGTCCCCAGAAAGAGGAGTCCTTGCTTTTGCACAGTTAAATTATTTGTGAACTACTGAAATGCAGAGAATGTAACATTGAACTAAGCATAAATCACCCAACAGGTCAGCATTTCTTTCTTCACCTGAGCATCTGTCTGTTGCATCTGCAGTCTCCAGCACAGCAGTTTTGAAGTCTGAGTAGAAAGGAGTGAACAACAGGGTGACAGCAGATGTTATCATAATGGTTAGGCTATATATCTGCAGCTAAGAGAATGCTGAGAACAATTATGTCATCTGCAGTGGGAACTGATGGGGAAAACTTCTGACAAATACAAAGGTGGACATACTTGAGGTAACTTCAGTTACCTCAGTCTCTATGGACTTCTGGGGGCCATTGCCAATCATCTTGATTTACCACTGAATTCCCATGACTCTGGAGGAGAGAGTGAGGCTGATGAATTTACATAGCTCTGCCTCACTTAAATCCAATTCACTTGCAAGTCAAGACACCACCCTCCTGATGTCATTGTTTCTCTGGTTTTCACTGATTGGCCTAGTATAGCTTTACTTGCTCATTTTTTGAGCTCAGATGTGATGGCTCAGAGTAAGTGTAAATAACAATTGTTTAATGTTCTAGCCAGAAATTCTGAGGACCTTTCCCTCCCAGACTGATTCTTTTGGGAAGGAAAACTAGGCCATTTTTGGTCTCAAATCTAGTCTTTAATCACTGAATGGGTGTTGCCTCAGATAAACTGAGACCTGGGAAAGACCTTAACTTAAAAAGGCCACAGTCTCCCCCTGCATCAGTCATTTTGACTTTTGTCTTGCCATGACTCTGAAGGAGAGATTGAGGTGGACGAGTTTGTACAGCTCTGCCTATTGTAAATCCAATTCATTTGCAAGTCAAGATAATACTCTCCAGATGTCATTGGTCTTCTTCAAAAATGAAGGATGAATTACAATGGATTTCTGACCCTGGAACATCCCTTCACCTCTGTAGCCCCCTTCTCCCATTGATGAGTTCCTTCAGGAACCTCCATTCTGAGGAAGGGTCCAGGTCCACCATCTTTCATTTCTCTCTTGGCTCTGCTTTGGACCCTCTGGACTTGTCAGCCTGCCTCCAAATGGGAATCTTCTCCTCATCCTCTTGATTTTCATCTCCATTTCATCTGCCTTCCTTCATGAGAATGTAAACTCCTAGAAGGTAGGGGCTTTTCTCTTCTGTGTGTAGTCTCAGTGCTAGCTACAATTTGTATTCAAACTAAGACCCTGGTGTATGGTAAACACTTCATAAATGCTTGATGACTTCATCCAGCCCTCCATCCATTAATCCATCCACCCCACAAATATTAATTTAGCATCAGCACTGTGCTATATATGAGGTCTTAGGGGAGATATAAATTTAGACAAAGAAATACCACTCTCATTCCCCTTTATGGGGGAACAAAATGCATACAGATAATTATAATTCATAATAATTAATGCTAAGTGCCTTAGGAAAAAAAATACTATTTGAGTCCCAAGCTAACTGTGTCTAGTTGTTTGGAAGAATGTGGTATTGAAGAGGAATCACATTTAAAGTTGTAGGAATAGATTTAGAACTGGGAGTGCCCTTAGAAGGCAGTCAACCAGAATTTATTAAGCACCTACTATGGGTCAGGCATTGTGTTAATCATTGGGGATGTGAAGAAAGACAAAAGATAGTTCTTACTCTCCAGGAATTTATAATCTAATGTAGTCTAGTCCACATATTACAGATGAGGAAACTGAGGCACATAGAGTTGAAGTAATTTGCTGGAGATCACATGGGTAGCAATTAGCAGAATTTGTATTCAAACTGAGGACCTCTGACTCTAAAGCTATCTCTGGCATTGTAGAGGTACAACACAAGTAGGATCTAAGGATGAAAGCTCCAGAGAAGCAGGAATCAGGATCATTATAAGAGAAAGCTTCCTAACAGTTGTTGTTGGTGGTGGTGTTGAGTCATTTTTCAGTTGTGTCTGATTCTTCATGATACCATTTGGGGTTTTCTTGGCAAAGATACTGGAGTGATTTATCATTTCCTTCTCCAGGTCATTTTAAAGATTAGGAAACTGAGGCAAATAGGGTTAAATGATTTGTCTTGGGTCACACAGTTATTAAGTGTCTGAGGTTATTTTTGAACTCAGGAAAATGAGTCTTCCTGACTTCAGGTCTGGTGCTCTGTCCACTTACCTGCACAATAGAAAGGTTGGCCTTCAGAAATAAAGAGCACCCAAATGTTTTTATATTTTTATATAAAATACCAGCAAAAGCACAAGTAGAATTCTGCAAGGATAAATGAGGTAATAATAGCTATGAATCACTTTGAATTGTTGGGTAGAAAGGCGTCATATAAATTGGGACATGTTGCTATTATGCATATAATATATATAGGTATTGTATATCTATTTACCCACGTACGCTGTCCCTACTAACATTTTCTTTTCTGGATCCCTTTCAAGGGGAGATACTCCAGTTTTATATATTCCATGTATACAATGAGCAACCTGCTTAGAATATTTTTGCTGATGAATTTTTTTGAGATGTAAGATTTGTCATTTTGAAGACCTGTTCTCATGTAACCCCATAGGAAGCAGGCTGCCTTTAACTCCTCATTGTGATTCCATCTACATTCAAACTCTTCGGCATCATCTGCTTATCTGGGGCATTAACCAATTCTCATTCATTTGTATTGTTTGGAGAATGCTGGGCATAGTCTTTGGCCAATACGTGGGGAATCTGCTCCATGCCCAGTGGAGAGCATTGCTTAATGAAGACAGACAGGCCCAGCACAGCAGAAATGGAACAAATAAGAGGTAGAAAGAGGATGCTGCTGATATGGACAGCAGGACAAGAAATTTGAGTTTCAGGAGGAATTGAAAAACTGGGAGGAAGAACATTTGTCAAGAAAGAGAATGGGGTGCACATGCATATATATGGCACAGTTCTGCCTGGAGGTTGTCCGTTTGCCCCTCGGATCTGGCATGCCTAAAGTCTGAGGATGGTTTGGCTTTGGTTTTTAGCATACACTGAATGAGAAAGACTGAGAGAAAAGTGAGGATAAGCATGAGCTAAGACTTCCTTATTGGAATCTAAAGATATTTTAAAATTCTGTCAAAACAAATATGCTTTCTATGGTAACTTTATATTTTTTTTCCAGTGTGGTGTTGTATGTTGAGAGCTGGCCTTGGATTAAGGATGATCTGAGACTGAATCCTGGCCCTGACGGATATTAATTTTGTGTCTTTGGAAAATCATATCCTATAAAGAGCAAGTATTGATCTTTATTAGGGGATCACTATACCAATGAAGGGGGTAGCTAGGTGGCACAATGGATAAAGTGCTATTCCTGGAGTCAGGAAGACCTGAGTTCAAATACAGGCTCAGACATTTACTGGTTATGACCCTGGTCAAGTCTCTTAACACTATTTGCCTCAGTTTTCTCACCTGTAAAATGAGTTGGAGAAGAAAATGGCATACTTTCCTGGTATCTCTGCCAAGAAAATCCCAAAGAGGGTCATGAAGAGTTGAACATGACTGAAATGACTGAACAAGAAAACATAACAAACCATAGGTTTAGTCAAAATTTAAAAAAAAAATTCAATGCATTCCCATATTTTTCAAAGTTATGCCATTTTAGAGTCAACATATATGTATGCATACATGTATATAGGTACATACTTACATATGTGTGTACACACATGCATAAATATATGTGTGTGTGACTAAAGAGATGGCCTAAGTATAAGGAAAGTCTGCCTCTGACATGCACTGGCTATGTGACTTTGAGCAAACCATGTAACCTTTGAGACATATCTATAAGGCTAAAAATTGCAGAGCAGGTGTTGATTGGCACTGGAAGAGGAAATTTCCTTATTCTTATACTGATGAAATCTCAAGTTCAGTTACAAAAATTCAGTGACTTCTTGTATTTTTTTTGTCAGAATCATCTCATGTTAGAAGTGGAGTCCATAGAGTGAGTCAATCAGTCTCTCTTTTACTTTCTCTTCTCAGTCTCTCTCCCTTAATCTCTCTGTCTCTCAATATCTCTGTCTCCCTCCTTTTTCCTTTACTCTCCCTCTGTCTTTGTCTCCCTCCCTTCCTCCTCCCTTCATTTTCACCTATATGTGCATCTATATATGTGTGTGTATGTGTGCGTATATCTCCATCTCTCTCTCTCTCTCTCTCTCTCTCTCTCTCTCTCTCTCTCTCTCTCTCTCTCTCTCTGTATCTAAACATCTACACACACACATATATGGAGGGGTTTTATATCTGAACCAATATGATATTTATACAATCGCTCTCTAAAGAGAAACATCACAGCACAGTCAATAATAGATAGTGTTGGTTTTGGAGTCAGAAGCTCTCCTCTTGCCTAGAATGCTTACTAGCCATGGAACAAAGTGCAGATCACTTTGGCTCTCTGGGTCTCAGTTTTCTCATCTATAAAATGGATCATGGTGCCCAAGAGTCTTGTTTCATAAGGTTTCTGTAGGGTTCAAATGAGATGCTGTACATAGAATACTTTACAAAGTTTCAAACTCTAGATAAATGTCCGATATTTTACATGGAGAGTCATCTTTTGGCTCTACCCATGTATGGATTCTCCATAGCAAATCCTTAATCCCAGACCACTGTGTTCCCCCCTGCCCCCCAGCCCACTTTTCAACTGCCTTCTTTTTGCTGTTCTTTTATGTGGGATCAGGACATGCGGTTTTATTTTAATATTGCTCTAAGCTAAATACAACTGGAAGGTTAAATCTGCTGCAAAAAGGGTCACACAATTCATTTGAAAGTCAAAAATAAATTATTTTTTTGGATTATATGTTATTGCTGCCTTGGATTATCCACTCCACTGGTTCTCCTCATTCATGTGGATAATTGAGAAATTTACACATATCTCCCCACCAAGCATGTGGACCACCAGCAAACACAAATGCACTTGCAGCCAGTGTGTATCTATCTCTTTATATGTCTGCACAGTCTGATATAAATGGAAAGAAAACAATGGAGGGGGAGGGGATGGAGTCTCTTGATCTGAGCTGAGAAAAGGAGCAGGAAGCAATTGAGAACATACCTGGGGGGGTCTAATCCAAACACTGATTCACTGTCTGACCTTGTGCAAGTCATTTAACCTTGATGTACTTCCATTTATTCATCTTATTGTGTACTTAAGAAACATTCAATTACCTTTTAAGAGTGATTCAGGAAGGAGCACAGATCCACCCAATCTCACAACTTTGTTTTCACATCCACTGAGCAAAAACTCTTCTTTGGGGGGCATGTTCCTTTTATTCCGATAAACCTGGAATTAACACTTTCCTTCACAGCATCAACTGATGAGAAAGTCTGAATCAAGTTCACTGATACTGTAAAATTTCTCACACCCTAAATACAAAAAAGGAATTCTTCTTTATGTGAAGGCAGAGCTACTGACCCTTTGTCAGGGGACTGTGCTCTCTTGGCTTTATGACTGGAAGAAATAATGCTAAAGTCATCCACATTCATGTCCTATTCCACTTTTGGCCAATAACTCACATTTTCTCTTCTTAGTTTTTAGTTTTTATCAATATATTTTGTCTTGCTATCACTTTCATTTCAAATATCGTCCTCTTTTTTCCCTACCCAGAGAGCCATACCTTGTAACAGCATAAAAAAAGAAAGAAAAATCATTTCAGCAAAACTAACAACCCATTAATTCAGTTTAACACTACGTACAGCGTTCCACACTCACAGTCTTCCATTCTCCAAAGGGAGGAAGGTTTTTTTTTTTTTTAAATCTCTTCTGTAGGGCTAAGTTTAATTAATGATTCTAATTACACAGTATTCAGTTAGGGATTTTGGTTGTTTTGGGTTGTTATTGTTTTTTCTATTTGCATTTTTGTAGTTATATTGTTTTCTTGGATCAATAAATAGCACACACATTTCTGTCTAGAAAGTTGACTATGATAAGAGGTCCAATTTGTGTAGTAATGACAAAAGCAATGGATTTGGATTTGCTGAAATTGATTTGAATCCTGAGACTTCCACCCACTACGTGAGGAAAGTCATTGAAACTCTACTGGCCTCGCTTTCTTCATCTATAAAATGAAGCAGTTGGACTAAATGACCTTTAATATTTCTTTTAACTCTCTTCACTATGAATAATCTGGATATGGAACATTGTTTTTCTCTGAATAAAAGCAACTGGCTTAGATGGTGATCAAGCACAGGACCTTGGGTTCTCAGCACCAAGACTGAATCAACCAGCTACAGAGAAAATAATTGCAGATGAAAACTCCATTTTGCATGTTCTTGTCTATGGTTTTCCATAAATCCTTCATTAAAAACCATGAGGGTCTTTCTGAGGATCAGTGGTTTCCAAAGGAGGACTTTTCGGTGAGCATGAAACCAATTGGGTCTATGGCATGTCCTTAAGGAGTACCCAACTAGAAGGCAGGAAATGGATCCCATAGCACTCTTCTTACACTAGCCAATCATAGGACATGAATTCAACACAACTACAGTATCCTCTTTACCCATTTCAACCACTATTTCCCTTCCTTCAGCTGGTCTCCTATGGTTGTGTAAGTTTCCACCTTCTCTTTTGCTCATAAGACTATGATCACTCTAAATAGATATGTCATTTAGATTTTGGTAGGAGAGAGTAAGATCCACAGGATGAGCAAATATGGCTCTTTTGGGATCTGCATTACAGATTTTATTACATTATCCCCCTGTCTCCCACCAAAACTTCCCACTCCTATTCCTAACATAACCATTGTCTTTTTAGTCTCTACAGTTTTTAACCTCTTCATCATCCTCCATGCTTCTCTCTACTCTACCTGTTCTCTGTCTTCAAAAGTAGGCAAATCTAATGGAGTTTTCTCATTCCCCATCCTTCATGACTTTTCTGTAGCTTTGGAAACTACAAATGATCCTTGCTTCTTAGATGGTTACTTTTTATGCTTTGGGTTCCTGAAAATTATATATGTAACCTATGAAAAGTCTTATATCTGAACAATTGAAAAATTGGATTTGGAGTCAGGAAGGCCTAGGTTCAAATTCTCACTCAAATTCTTAGCAGCTGGGTGATCTTGGTCAAGTCATTTAACTTCTTTGTCTCCACAATTACAAAATGAGAAGGACTCGATCTCAGAATTCTCTTCCAGATCTCCCTCTATAAGCCTATGATTCTAACATATTTTAAAATGTTTGAAATAAAGTATTTCAGTAGGTTTGGAACCCACTAAAATAATATTTTAAATTATATTATAATATATTTACTTGCATGTTCATTATAATACATATTGAATTTATATTACTAATATAGCCTTTAAATTAGATTGTAAGAAAACCTGCTTGATTTAGGAGAAGGTAGAATTTTATTGGTTAGGTTTCATCAAAAATCTTTGTATAATTGATAGAAAAAAATGATTTAGTTAGCTGTCTACAATACAGTTCTTCTGTTTGTAGCTTACATATCTTTGTGGTCTATCTTTTTGAACCATGACAGTCATTAAAACCAAATATCAATTTAATTGAACAAAGAATCAGACCTTCACTTTAATATATCATAAAATGTTAATCCAAGATTTAAAAAAAATGAAGTATGTATAATTAATCATGTTGTTCTCACTAAAATATCACTATTAGTAATAAAATTAAAAACAGTGGCAGCAAATATTTCATTTTTATCTCATTGTTTTTAATTTCTATTCTTATATAAATGTATAATGCATACAATTATTAGCTCAGTAGTGCTTGAATATAATTTACAAATAAGTAAATATTCATATATTGGGAATATTACCTAAATCATTGAAAGAGGTGAATTATACAAAGTCAGGATACTATGGCTCTGGGTTGCTTGATATGATGTGAATTTCCATTGGTCATCCCTCACTCTCAAAAACATGAACTGAGAACTAGAATAGACCTTAGAGATCATCCAGTTCAACCCATTCATTTTATAGATAAGGAAATTGAGGCCTAGGAATGCTAAGTTATTTGTCCAACGTCACATGCCTGTTAGTCACCAGACACAGGATTGAGGCAAAGGTCCTTTGATGAATAACCCACACAGGAGAAACCAGGTGAATGACAAATGCCTCTAGACTACGATATGTAATGAGAACAGCATATTTAGCTGGTACGTTGGTAGCTGTATTATAGACAGACATTGCCGATAACAGTACTGTGGGCCCAGAATTGAAACAAAGGAAGAAAATGGGATGGATTACATTTGGGAAATTCTGCAGACCTTTCAACAACCCTAAACTTCATCCTGAAAATTAAAAAAAAAATCCTCATCATTCTATAATCAACATTCTTTGGGTGATGCTATTTAGCTATGAATAATATAACATCACTATCTCTGGGAGAACCAAGATTGTAGGTCACCTGAAAGACAAATGGAGAGACACATGGTAGGAATAAATGTAGACTATTATCAGTGACAAATAGTATATAAGAAATAGTGTAAAAGTTTTCAGCAAAAGGTGAAAGGAAGAGAGTTGAACATGTGAAAAGAGCAAGTAATACAGACTGACACTTCATATACTATACTCATGTCAATCTAAGGTTAAGAGACCAATAAGAACACCTACCCCAGAAAATTGGGTAGTCTCTTATGGAATATTCATGGGAAACCACCATTAAGAAATATGAGAAGGAATGGATTGGTTGCAATTTCATGCCAATGGAGGGTTTACCCATGTTAGTGAGTTCATGGATCTATTGTAGCATTAGAAAAACCATTTTATCTGGTTAATTTTCAGTTCTGATATTCCCCCCAATAGAAGCCTTTATTTCAATAATGAAGATAGAAATCCAGAAGCCGTACTCAGCCTAGGAAATTCACTGATTAGATGATCAACTCCTAAAGAAAGAGTAGATGGTATAGATGTCAGTACCATCTACTCTAGTCCTTATTCCATCTGGCCCTTAATGCAGCAGACATTTGACAGAAGGTTCAGTTGAAGCCCTACCTGAGGATGTGTAGGAAAAGGAGGTGCCAAACACCTCCCAGTAAACAGACAAGTGGAAACTTACAGAATACGCGAAAGGGAAAATTAGCTTTCTCATCAGCTGGTTTCCCTTATCTCTAAAGAGTATATTTCTTATTGTCCAGTTGTTTCAGTCTTGTCTAACTCTTCTGATCCATTTGGGGTTTTCTTGGCAAAGATACTAGAATGGTTCACTATTTCCTTCTCATTTTACAGATGAGGAAACTGAGGCAAACATGGTTAGGTGATTTTCCCAGGGTCACATAGCTGGTAAGTTCCTGAAGTCAGTTTTGAACTTAGGTCTTCCTAATTCCAGGGCCAGTGCATCATCCACTGTGCCACCTATATGGTCTAAAGACTATATTGTCTATAAGAATTAGATGTTAGATAAGAATCTGATATTATGCATGTCTTTATGAATCAGTTATATCTCCACTTTGTCCCATTAATTTTATACAGATTAAAAAAACCTGGTGTATACTCCAGCTGGAAGAATGGAAACACGGTATTAACCAGGTTGTTGCTTGTTTGAAGGGATAGAATTCTATCACTTTTTTAATGTGAACTAGATTAATGGAACCATCCCTTATCTGTCTTCAATTCAGCAAAATATTATGAACCCTCTTGGTTTTATAACCAGTACAAAGCACGGATGTTCTAGGGATAAAAAGATAAGAGTCAAGTAGTTATCACTCTCCAAAATCAGTACCTATATAATTATAATGCAAAGTAGAATGTAAAAGGGACAAGGCCACAATCAAAAAAAGGATGCTAGAAATATCTTAGGGAGGGGGATGGGAAACACTAATAGATGGCAGGGTAGGGGAAGGCTTTATGGAAGAGGTGGCTGCTGAGTTGAGCTTGAAGGAAGATGAAGAAACTGAAAGGCTGAGGAGAGAAAGAAATGCATTCTCCATATGGAAGATAACTTACAAAAGTACAAAAGGAGAAGGTGATAGAGCAAAGATGGTGGAGTACAGACTGGGATCCTATCATTCTTCTCCCAATATTCTTCTCCAAACAACTTTCAAATAATGCCTCAAATCAAATTTTGGAGTATCAGAGTCAATAAAAGTTAAGAAAGAGACATTTTTTCTAGCCTAAGATAAGTTAGGAGGCCCATAGGAGTATGGTAGGAACACCACTGGTGGGTCTTAGAGCCAATTGCAACAGCAGCAGCAGCACCTTCAGGGGCTCTCAGCCCAGAGATAGTAAAGGGGTTGAATGACTGGTCAGACAGAGATTGTAGGGGACTCTTTGCCAGCATTGGGTGCAGCTGGCACTTATCAACAATTCTATTGCCCATATACAATTCTGGGCCACAATTGTAGAGTGGAGAGGAGTGCTCATGGTTTGTCATGAGGAAGCAGGTGTCCTGAATTCCAGGGCCAAGAGAAGCACTAGTACTTGTGCCTGCAGTGGAGCAGGGACCCTTCCTGGGTAAAGACCAGAGAGCAGATCAGGAGTAGTGATCACACCTCTCTAAGGCTAACACCACCTTGGAAGCACCAAAAACTTGCAGAATCCCAGAATTAGTTCCAAAAATAGCAGCACAAAAAAGCCTAAAGCTTGAGACAGTAATTCCCCACAACAAGGTGAGTAGAGCCCAACTTTAACAAAAACTTCAAAGGGAAGAATAGGGTGGGAAAGGGAGCAAACAACAACAACAAAAGAACTTGACATAAAAGCTACTATGGTAGCAGAGAAGACCCAAGATACAAACTTAGAAGACAACAATGTGAACACAACAACAAGAAAAGACTCAAAGAAAAATGCTAATTGGATCCAAGATCAGCGAGAATCTCTGTAAGAGTTAAAGAGATAAAAGTAGTAGCAGAAAAATTGGGACAAGAAATGAGAGTGGTAAAAGAAAATTATGAAAAGAGAATTAATGACTTAAATAAAAGTGGCACAAAAATACTGAAGAAAAAAACACCTTAAAAAACAGGTTGATTTAAAAAGAGGCAGAACAATTCACTGAAGAAATGAACTCCTTAAAAGACAAAATTAGGTAAATGAGAAAAGAGGTATAAAAACTCATGGAAGGAAATAATTCCTTAAAAATTAGAATTGGGCAAGAGAAGCTAATTATTCCATGAGACTACAAAAAACAGTAAATCAAAGTCAAAAGTATGAAAAAATAGAATAAAATGTGAAATATCTTATTGAAAATAATAACTGGTTTGGAAAATCGATTGAGGAGAAATAATTTAAGAATTATTGGATTACCTAAAAGCCATGACTAAAAAAAAGAGCTTAGACATCATATTTCAAGAAGTTACTAAGAAAAACTATCTCGATATCTTAGATCTTAGATCCTTGATATCTTAAATAGCAATTGAAAGAATATGCCAATCACCTACTGAAAGGGATACCAAAATGAAAACTTCCAGAAATATTATAGCCAAATTCTAGAGTTCCTAGATCAAGGAGAAAATATTGCAAGCAACCAGAAAGAAACAATTCAAATATGACTGAGCAACAGTCAGGATTACACAAGATTTAGCAGCTTCTATGTTAAAGAGCAGAAGGCTTGGAATATGATATTCCAGAGGGCAAAGGAGCTAAGATTACAACCAGGAATAATCTACCCAGGAAAAATTGAGTATAATGATTTTCAGATGGGGAAACTAAGACACAGAAAAGTTTAGGGATTTGACTGATCAGACAACTAGTAAGTATCAAAAGTAGGATTCAAACCCCATCCTTCCTGACTCTGAATCCAGGATTATATGCATTATGCTCCACCCCCTCCCAATTTCTGTCCTATATCCATATCCAGAGAAAGAAGCCAAAGAGAAACTCTTCCTAGAGCTTGTCCTGGGGGCATTTGCAGCATTTGCTTGTACAGAGAAAACTTTATCTTGCTGAAAGTAATAAAACAAGGTTAATTTTATCCATATTTGTTCTGAGCTCCTAATGCACAATAGGAGGCAATTAATGACCATCTGACTCGTGTCTTATTAAATTTAAAAAGATAAAGCGAACTGCTTGAGGTATGAACTTGTAAGATGTCACAGAATAATGAAGGAAATGCCAATTAGAGTTTACTGAGCAAAGAATAGAAAAGCCCTGAGATTAGTTCACTGTTGAACACACCAAGAAATATCTTTTCTAGTTCATTGTGCAATAAGAAGAACCCTGGTCTGTGGGCAAACAGATTGGAAGAAGTAACATCTTCATGTTGGTGGGAGTAAAATTCACTGGAATTTCTCTGAGGTTCTGTGGCATTTGGATAAATGTACTACCAGTTTTGATTACCATCAGGGGCAGGAACCAGGAATGCAGAAATGCAAGTGAGGGAGTCTTTTTATGATGTATCCAGTTTACATCTAGGTGAAAAGTGTGAGTGTGAGTGTATAGTATGTGGTGTGTAGTATGTATATTTTGGGGGAGAGAAAGGAGGGCAGAGGGAGGGAGACAGAGACAGAGACATATGATAGCTTAAAGTCTAGGGAGGTTTCCAGGTGAGGCAGATCCAAAAACATCACAACTGAAATTTGGAGACTCACTTCTCTGTACCAAATTGGGACACCCATTGTTCAGCTCAACCGTTCTCACATAGAACTCACAATACAACATGGAACCCATGAAAGATAGGAAAGGGAAGCATTGATAGACAAAGGCTTTGTTCTTAGGTAAGGAAGAATTTATTATTTATTATTTGGTATACCAAATTTGGTATACCAAACCTTCCCTCTTTCTTTTCTTCCTTTCTTCCCTCCTCTCTTTTCTCCCTCTTCCCTCTCTCCCTTTCCCCACTCTCTTCTTCCTTTTCTCTTATTTTCTCCCTTTCTTCCTCCCTCTTTCTTCCTTTTTCCCTTCTCTCCCCTCTTCCTTCCTTCCTTCTTTTCTTCCTTCTCACCTATGCCTGTTATATACCAGGCACTGTTACCCTTGGGAACACTGCCTAATGCACTCCCTCTCCTCTCCCCTTCCTCTCTTCATCTGTCTCTCTATATCTAACTCTCTCTTTCTTGTTACCTTCTCTGTCTTCCCCATCCCTTCCTCTCTCTTGCTTTTGCTTTCTCTTACTCTTTCTCATATATTTCCCTGTTCCTGCATGTTATACTTTTTCATGTCACTTATCCCATCAGTAGTTAATTCTTTGAGAGTTAATGCCTAAAACCTAACCCTGTCTTTCCCATATTAGCAACTTAATGAAGACTTGTTGAGTTGACCTGATATATCCGAGGCCACTTCCTAACTCTAAACCACATAACTGGTACTGTTTTGCAATGAGAGAAGGAGCTTTCTTACAAGAAATGGAAAGATTTCAACCTCAAACAAATGAACTTGCAGCTCTGCCTCCATCTCCTCAAAGAAATTTGAGGAACAAAAAGTAGGAAAGTTTGGATGGAATAAAGAGTAAGATAAGACACTGAAAGCAAGCTGGAGCTACGGAGGGGCTTGGATGTCAGGTTGAGGTATCTGGACTTTATTTTGGTAGGCAATGGAAAACCACAGAAGATTTTTGATTAGGGGATCTATGAGATTAGAGATGTTAGTATGAAAGACAGATTGAAGTGAGGAAAGATTAGAAATATCAAGGAGCTGTTGATCCAACCACTCTGCAAAGCACTTTGTGGCTAGACTAAAAAGTGACTTTCTTTTAGACCAAAACTCCAAAGGGAACAGAGAGAAAAAAAGGCCCAATTTACATCAAAAATATTTTTAGCAGCACTTTTGGGGGGATATCAAAGAATCAAACAATGCAAAAAGTATTGCTTCAGAGGACCTGGGTTCAAGCCTCTTGGAGAATAGCTAAAAAATTTGAAATATTCTTCCATACAAAACAACAAATATGAAGAATTCAGAGAAACATGAGAAGACATGTTAACTGATACAGAGTGAAACAAGCAGAACCAGGGAAACAATTATAGATAATCATTATGAAAGGATGAATGGAAATTTGAAAACAAGTATTGTGTAGCAGTCATCACCAAACATGACCTGAAAAAATGGTGAGTAACTATATTGTCTTCCCTTCATTGTAGTGATGGGGGACTATAGATATGGAAAGACTTGCTGTTTCCAATCTTTTCCTCCCTTCAGACTATGATAATAAGCCAGACAGGAGGAGAGGGAAGGAAAGTGGCACCTCACTCATGAGATATGGCAAATGAGGAAGGGGCCAGAGTCAAAGATAATGTCAAGGGTACTCTTGGGTTTTGGGGAAAATAATGACACTATTAACCAAATGTCAGGAGAAAGAGCAGACTTTGGTGGGGAGGAAAGATAATGAGTTCAGTGTCAAATATTTTTGAGTTAGGGGTCCTGATGAGATATCACAATGAAGGTATCCAAAAAGAAGCTAGAAATGTAGGACTGGAGAAATGAGTTGGTCCAATTCACACAGCTGGAGCCCAGGAGAGAATTCAAATCTAGAGATATAGATTTTGGATTTTTATTTTTAGTGAATTGATAACTGAAGCTATGGAAATGGAAGAGATTGCCAGGGGAAAAATTATAAAGAGGGAAAAGAATACTGATCAAGATAGTATCTTGGGGAACACATCTACATTTCAAAGGTCAGAGGAATAAGAAGATCCAGGGTAGGAAAAAGAGGAAGAAGAATCAGAGTCAAGAGGAGAATAGAGAAATATGGGATCATAAAAGCTACTACTGGTCCATCAAGAAGGACAGTACCTTCAGAAAGGTCAAGGAAGACAAGGCCTGAGAGATGTTCCAGTGTAGAGACTGAGATTAAATTGCAAGGTTACAGTAAATTCCCAGAGGAAATGAGAAGGGATGGTGAAAGGGTTGACCTTGGAGAAAAGGGGTGATACCTTTAACTCTGAGATAGAAGATAGAGAGAAGAGACTGAGAAAGATTTCAGAGAAACTTTGAGGCGTGGAAAGACAAAGTTGATTGAATGCAAATGTGATACTCTTGATTTTTGTCTCATAAAATAAGGGACCAGTTCACAAGGTTCCTCTCAGCTCTAAGCCTATGGTCCTATGATTTTATGAACTGCTAAGAAGGGTGAATGAAGGAGGAGTTGGGTCTGATGGATGCAAGGGAGAGTTGGTAAGTCATGGGATTGCCAAGTAGTCTTAAGGGAGAAGCTGCCATTGAAATGGGCTCAATCAGAACAATATCTTTCCCCTCTTTTTCATTCTTCCCATCCCTTCTTCTTGCTTCCTGTCTCTACCAGTTGTCCCATGCCTGCCTCTCAGAAATTAATTTCCATATCATTCAGTTCCAATTCCTCTTCCTCCTTCAATTGTGGCTTTTGTTTTTGTTTTTTAATTTTTGCTCATACAGTTTCTACTAAGGCAGTGTCATATTTGGCTTCTTCCTATTGGCACTTAGTTAAATCTGACCTCTGGAGTCATCCCCCAGACACTCAAAACACAACAAATTGATAATCATAAGAGTAGTGAAGCCACTTCAGCAGAAGAGAGAATAAAGGAAGAGAGGATGCCTTTGAAGGGACAAGCAGGTCAGGCCTGGGGGGGTGGGCAGAGGAAGTGAGCTGGTTATTTCACCATTAAAAACTACACTGGCTTTGATGAAGCCATAGAGAGTTTGGGAGCATATGATGAGCATCTGGAATAGTTTCTTCAAAAAATAGTGCATCAGAAGGCAGAAAAATAATTACGCTTCTCTCAATGATTCATGCAAAGATGTTTGCTCTCTGAAAGCACCTCAAGGCACTCATAAAACTAGGAAAACTGAGTTAAATGCTTTTTATTAAATCATTAAGAGATTTTTATTCAGCTAAGAAAAATGTCTTCACTGAAGGATACAGATTCTGATACTATAGAAAATGCCCAGATGAAAACCTATCTGAATGGATTATTCAAATGGGTTTGGCAGTCAGTTTGCTTTGAGTGTTTCTAATTCTATCTGCCTAGCCCCAGCCTTTTAGTAAAAAAAAGAAAAAGTGCTCTAGCTCAGGGCTAGAATCTAATGGGTTGGGCAACAAGAGATGAGGGATAGAGGTAGCCTTGACAATCTTCAGTCCCTCACTGAGAGAGATAATTACCAGGGCTTCAGGCACCCTTTAGGAGATAGTGACTTTGAATTCCCTTCTTTTATAGATGGAGAAACTGAGGCACAGAGCAGTTTAATGATTTGCATTACTGACTCAATGTTTTTCTACCTTTTTCAATTGAGGAAATAGGAAACAGGACTTAAAAATGTGTATTCCATCCCTTCCTCCAGTCTTATTATCTGGATCATCTGTAAGCCTAGATCAAGTTGGGCTTGTGTTCTACAGAGCTACCCCTTACTGAAAAGTAAGTGACTCTGAAAGCATCTGCCTACAAAGATAAGTTCTAACCCCCTTTCTTTGACCACCTGTTGATTGAAAGGATCCTAGTAATGATCCATCTGTTTCAGCTCAGGATTTGGGGCTAGTAACAGTTTCCAGCAGTGCCCCTTTGCCCAGTAGGTGGGAGGGCCCATGTGTGAGTGAGCATGCAGCTCTCTCTCTGTGTGCCATGTGTTTTGGGTGAGAAAGGCTACAAAGCTGGTGTCTTCCTGCTGGACTGAGGGCAGTTCTATGAAGAGAAACTAATAATATCTTTTAGAAACTTAAGCATGAACCATAAGGTGGGGGTGGGCAAAAGCAGGAATCTGATTGACTTGGAAATAGGTTGAGCTTCCAAGCTGTTGGTAAGAAGCAACCAGCAAAAGAGAGATCTATAAACCTTTGAAACTGTTCAGTGCATCACTGGGAATGATGCTGAGAGATGGATTAACCATTGAGCCTGAGAGCTTCACAAAACAAAGAAGTTTTTATATGTTGCTGGCATTTGGAAAGTCCCAGAACCATTTTTGATGGGCAAGGTTGGGGAGGGAGGAGAGGGGTGATTAGGCAGAAGGGAAAGGAGAAGGTGGGAAAATTTAATTTCTCAAAACGATCACCACTGAGGATTAAATGTCGCTTGGAAGAAAGAGCTAGGAGCCAGATGTGATTTGGGAACATAGTGAAGGGTACTGAAGGGGAACCGATTCAATACAAATTCTGCCCAGATTCTTTGCCAAGCTGAGAAATTGATTTAGGGGACGCTAAGAAGGGGATCCTTAGAGGCTCTACATAACCTTCTGTGGAAAGTTGGGCAGGCATGTTATTGAACCCAACTTCAAATGATTCCCATGTTTATCTCCTTCTAACTCAAGTCATCATGATCCAGGTCACCATAGCATTGGTCCCAGTCCATCCCAAAGCTATACATATCATTGGAGGATAAATGAGAAAATGAATAATTCTCTAAATCCTTTTCCGCAATGTAGAAAATTCTTAATATAAAAGAGCCAGGCCACATTTCTGCCCTCATTTATGAGATGAGAGACCATCTTTTAAACTTGACCCCCAAAAGGTAGAAATGTTGAGTAAGGGGAGAAAGGAAGAGATGAACAGAGCTCATGAGGGTGAGGTCAGTGGGTTAATTTGGAGACTAGTCTTCGAAATGTGAAAGAGGTTACCCTTCACTGCGGCACATGCAATCATTAATAATCATTCTATCTTGCCTTTAATTTCAGAGCATTTTCACATCAATTATCTCATTTTATCCCAGTGTCAACACCTCGAATCTATTCTCTTCTATTTCAATTTCCACATATGATAATTAGAGATCATGAATCCAAAAGAAAAGCAATGGAGCTCTTTTGGAAGGAAAATTAGATTTGGCATCAGGAGACCTAAATCTGAGTTCCAACTCTGCTAACTGACCACCTTGAGGAAGTCACTGGAACTTTCTGGGCCTCAGTTTCCTCATCTTCAAAATGAAGAGGTTAAACTGCAGCAATTATTAACTTTTGGGGGGTAATCAAAGACCACTTTGGCAGCCTGGTGAAGACTAGAGACTTCTTAGAATAAGGTTCTTAAGGTCATAAAATGTCTAGGATTGTAAAAGAAACCAATTATAATGAACTATAATAATGAATATTTTTTAGAAAAAAGTTCACAGACTATAGGTTAAGAAACCCCAAAGACATCATGGTATAGTGGAAACAGCATTGGCTGGATTTGGAGCAGCAAAGTAGCAAAGGGTATAGAGTGCTGGGCCTAGGAGGGTGGGGAACCTGTGGCCCTAGAGTCACAAAGATCTGAGTTCTAAACTAGCACACTTATTACTGCAAAAAGGGGGTAATTATAGCATTTACCTCCCAGGGTTGTTGTAAGGATCAAATGAGATTGATAAAAGCCCTTTGCTCAGTGACTGACATATAGTAGGTGCTAAGCAAATGCTAGTTTTTCTTTATCATCATCATCATCGCTGTCATCAGGATTGTTATAATCTTCTTTGGAGTCAAAAGATCAGGATTTAAATCCTGTTTTTAACACTTCCTACCTACTTTCCCTCTCTAAGCAGGTTTCAATTTGGTCATCTTTAAAATGAAGACTAGATGGCAATAGGAACTCAAATGTATACAGTGCTTTCAAGTTTGCAAAACAATTTATGCAATTCCCTTCTTCCGGTGTCACACTAACACTATGAGGGAAGTGTTTTGGGTATTATGATGCCATTTTGCAGATAGAGAAACTGGGGCTCAGAGAGGCATGTCAGTTCCCCCTTTTCTCTGTAAATCTGTGATCTAATTAATCACCCTGATTAAAACCAAGGATAAAGGGCAGAATTCTTACATTCATTGATAAGGTTCAGTAGAAGGAATTTAAAGGCTTTCATCTCTTCTTCTCCATGCTAGAGTGCAGTATGGTAGATGTTGATAGATAGAAGTCAATGTAAAACATTTCGAGGTTCTCATTTTTCCCTTCCTTCCCCATTGCAATTACTGTCCTGCCCAGTTGCATGTAAGAATTGTGTACAGAGTTGTTGTTGTGTCTCCCTGCCCCAAATCCACCAGAATAAGTGATAATGATAAAAATCCTTTCAACTTTGATGCACAGACCTGAGTTGCTTCTGTCTTTGGTTTCTGGTCCTTTGTAGTTTACAATCTTTACATCCTTGAAAGTACTTTTCAAAGTTTTTTCATGTTCCATAGTTCATTTGAAATCTCCAGGTGTTTGGTGGATTTTTAAAGAAAAAAATAACGAAAAATGCCATTTATAATCACACAACCATTTCCAATTAATTTCCTACCACCAAATGAAGAAAACATTTCTACAAATATTTAATTATACACCAATTTCTTTAAGATATGATGAGCTCAGAGATTAATTTCTGTTCCTTCTAATATTTTTTTCTTAATATGATTTATTGTCTTGATGGTTTCTCTTTTAGCGTGGAATTTCTGTTGCCTTTGGTCTTCCCAACCATGGGAATTTGGTACGACTGGTATTATTTTGTTGTTACTCAGTCATTTCAGTCATATCTGACCCTTGGTGAACCCATTTTGGGTTCTCTTGGCAACGATACTGGAGTGGTTTGCCATTCCCTTCTCCAGCTCATTTTCCAGATGAGGAAATGGAGACTAACAGGATTGAGTGAATTGTCTAGGGCCACACAGCTAGTAAGTGTCTGTGGCCAGATTTGAACTCAGGAAGATGAGACTTCCCGACTCCCAGCCCAGTTCTCTGTCCGCTGTGCCATCTAACTGCCCTCCAGATTATTCTTAGTACCACTTTATAAATGAACAAATTGAGATCCAAAGCACGTTAGTGGCTGAACTCAGGTCTTCTTTCTCCAAGTCGGGGGCTCTTTTATAGGAGAATTTACATAATGTCACGCAACTCCCTTGTCCCAGGCTTTAAGATTCATTTTTTTTTCTTTTGTATGATTGAATACTGTATGCAATTTAAATTTGCATAAAAGGGAACTCCCTAGTGGGACCTAGGAGTTCTGGTCATTGGTTGCAGTTTGATGACATGTTTTATATGATGTATCTATTAGTTATTTGCCTTGATGCATAACAAAACAAAACAAATTGAATTTTACCAAATTGTTGAAAGGAAAGTATTAGTTTTTCTGTTTTCCCTCTAGAGAAAGCTTAAGTTTGTTTTGCCTGTTACTTTTGAATATTGCATGTGCTACTACCATTTACAACAGTCATTTGAGGATCAGATTGCATGTTTCCTTGTTTGGATGGTTCTGCAGATGGATCAGCATTTGCTCTTATACAGCTGTGCACATCTGGTAGGCAGGTGTGTTATTCAATAGACAACTAGACTTGCTGGCAAAATAATTTCTTTTGGGAAAGAAGGCAAGGAATTGCCCTTAGGTCAGACACCGCTCTCCATGAACACTGGAATTGATTTGTTTCCAGTGATGGTTTCCTTTATAGGAATGTTTAGGCAAGTCATTGAGGTCCCCTTGGTCAAGACAATGAGGGGTAATGGCATTAAATCTCTCTCTGCTAGGGTTTTGCCAGGCAGTGGGTGGAGAAGGTACACTGGGACTATTATTTTATTCCTTAAATAAGATGAAGGGCCCTTAACTAAACAGTCTGGAACTCTGATAATAAAATACTGCTATATATAATAGAAATTATAGGGGCTCTGTATACTCTAAATTTTAATCATTTTATGCTGGCCCTGGCTAAAGACTAGAGCAAAAATATCATAAAGGAAGTATGAGAGATATATAGATGGATAACTCTAAAAAGAATGATGGGAGGAGTAAGCACCCCCAATGTTTATTACCTATGTGACCTTGAATAACTCATTTAAATTCTCCAGGTCTCAGTTTCCTCATTTGTAAAATGAGGGGAAAGGTTGAACTAGATGGATTCTGAGGTCCTTCCAGCTCCAAGTCTATGATCCCATGAAAATAGAAAAGGAGAAAGGGAGAGAGATGTGCAGGAAATCAGGGGAGATAAAGAGATAGGCACACAGAAGGGCTATGTCTAAGCGTAAGGCTTAGCAACATGAGACATCACCAGATGTTGGGTGATGAGTGTGCCTAGAGCAAAGACCATCCACAAACGGAGTGAAGCACAGATGGGGCAATGCAATCGACAAAGCTAAGCATAGACTTGATATACATTAACTGACTTGTGGAATTTCCGAGACAGAGAAACAGGAGTATGATGAGGGAGTTGGAAAGGGAAGTGGAATGTAGGAATGGCACCTGGGACGATGAGGAGACATAATTAGGAAGATCTCTTCGCTTTCTTTTTCCCACCACTAGAGAAACAGAATTTTATAACTATGCTGCTTTTCAACATGGACAATGGACGTTTGTTCCCATGTCTGGATAGGGACTCAATATACATGTGTTGTCTTCATTTTTGGAAAGTGATGTTTGTTTTCAGCCATAGCAGTTGATTTGTCATGTTCCAGTATCTGTTCCAGTATCTCAGCAGATTCAGTTCCTGTTATCTCTTGCTGATCTTTGTGAGGCAATATTAACGACCCAACTTTGCATGACCAACATCTGTGACAAGTGTTATGCCCTGTCTATCACTAGCTTATAGTACTATCCACAGTACTATAAGACAGAAGTACAGAAGGACTAAAGAAGGAAGAAAGGAAAGTATGAAGGGAGAGAGGGAGGGAAGATAGAATGGAAGGAGGAAGAAGAAAGGAAAGAGATAGGGAAGAAGGAAGGAAAGAAGGAAGGAAGAATTTAAGTCACTACTGTGTGCCTAGGAACTGTGCTCAGGACTTTACAAATATTATCTGATTTGATCTTCACAGCAACTCTAGGAGTTAAGTGCTACAGTGATTCCTACTTTATAGTTGAGGAAAATGAGGCAGACAGAGGTTAAATTACTTGTCACAGGGTCACTTAACTAGCAAAAATCTGAGGCTAAATTTGAACTCAGGTCTTCCTGATCCCAGATCAGCACTCTATCCACTGGGCCACCTAGCTGCCTCAGGCAGATTCCACTGGGATTCCAAGAGGTAAAACTTTTCTTTTTAGATTGAAATTTGTGGATATAATAATAGAAGACTAGGCTCATCTAAATGTATATTCATTTTTTGACATTACCATGCTTTTTCCCTAATCTAATTCAATTATTTTGCTTGACACTACAATTTGAGGTTAAGCAATTGAAATAGCATTTGCATCCATCAGGAGCGAGGCTCAGTGGGAATGCTGCAGAATGAGTGACTAGAAAAGTAATTCTAGATGGAACAGAGTTCTAAGTGATTGATAGTTCAATAGTAGGATACATTCCTTTCTGATGCAACACACCTATCACAGAGGGGCATACCCTATTACTGAGGGGAAAAATTTTACAGGGGAGATGATGAAAGAAAAAATAGAAAATGGAAAATAATACAAGAAAACATTAACATGTTTTGAGTGTAGGAAGATAAAAAGTAGCCAATAGAGAAATAAGAAATTGGTTATTTGATGTTCATAGGAATAGATATGGCACATTTGACTTGTGTCATTAGGGTTTTTCCTACATTGTTTTGTATGAAAGGAACCACTGCCTGGGGCTCACAAATCCCATGTCTTTCTCTTGTCAGGACATCCATCCATATTATCAAGTAGGAGGAAGCTTGGGGACCTATTAATGCCATAAAAATGGGGGACATAAGTAACATCAGATGACAAAATCTGAAAAGATCTTGAAAGTCTCAAGTTTTGGATTGAATAAAATTAAGTGACATTCAATTGGAATAAATGTAAAGTCTCATGCTTGGGTTCAAAAAATCAACTTCACAAGCATATGTTAGGTCAGACAAGATGAGGGTCCAGTTTTTCTGAAAAAAAGGTATTTGGGTTATAATACCAGTGGATATAATATCAGTTGTGAGATGGCAACCAAAAATGTAATAAATTCAGTCTTGAGCTGCATTAATAAAAACAGATCTTCTTTCGATCACAGGATTATAGATTTTAGAAGGTTATGCAGTCCCTCAGTATTCTTCCTTGTTCTGATCACAGCTGACTTCCGTATTTAGTTATGAGTGCTACAATGTAAGAAGTTTAATAAGCTAAGGAGAGTACGGAAAAATACCAAATTAATGGTGAGGGTCTTAGATTCATGTTAAGCCACTGCCTGGCACATAGTAGGTGGTTAATAAATGTTGACTGAATGACCATGTCATATGAAGGCTGGTTGAAGGAACTGGGGATGCTTAGTTGGAGGAGAGACTCACCTGGTCATGTCTTCAGGTATTTGAGGCACTATCACATGGAAGAGAGATTTGAACTATTCTCTTGGGCCTTAGATGGAAGAACAAGAAAAATGGTAGAAATGCAAAGAGGCCAATTTAGGCTTAATGTCAAGAAAATCTTTTTTAAGAATTAAAGCTGTCCAAGAGGGGAAAACCCTCTAACAACAACTGTCTAATCTTGAGCAAGTTTCTCAAAGTTTCAGTGCTCTAGGCAAATCTCTAAGAAAGTGCTGGCCTCTATTGGTAGTGGATCAGTCAGTCAACTAGCATTTATTAAATGCCTACTATATATCAGGAACTACATTAAATTAATCACCTATTAGGTACCAGTCACTATATTAAATTCTGGGCATAAAAAGAAAAGCCAAAACAAACAAACAAACAAACAAACAAATTGTTTCAGCTCTTGAGGAGCTCATAGTCTAATGGAAGTGTTTCCTCACCATGGAGTTTAGAGGTCTAATCCCTATCCTTACCAAAAGAGTCATGGCTGCTTTGGAAGGTTGTTGGTATCTCTTTATTGGAGCTCATCAAACAGAGGCTACGTGATCTCTCATCAGGTATCAATAAACACTGATTGTGCTCTGTTAGAGGTATCAGTAGAGGTTTCTTCCAGCTCGGTTAGCTTCCAAGGTCCCTTCATACTCTAAATTTATTCTGTGATTCTGTAAGAAGGGAGAGCACTAGGTTTGGGAGCTCCATCCAAGGTATAAAGGGACAAAAAGTGCATAGGTAAAGTTGGAGAGACTCCAGGGAGAAAGGATTGACTGTGCTATTATCTTGACCATAGAACATGCCCCAAAGAGGTTTTAAATGGTACTGTGGAACGAGCTTTTCAGTTATGTCCTCCTGAGGCTGTGCCCAATGCAGAGCAGTTCTGCATTACATTATGTGGGGGAGGGGATCAAGTCTTCCAGAGAATTTTAATGGAGAATGATAGCTCCCAGTTTCCTCTCCTTCCTTTCTCAGAAAAAGAATAAAATGTGCCCAACAGATCTTTTTTCTCAGGACTCTGCAGAAACAAAATTCTGGGTCTGAGATTACACAAAACCCTTTCCATCTTGACCTAGAGTAATTTGCATGTTTAATTTTTCTTTCTACTACTGTGGATTCTATAGCTTTGAGAAGAATTGTATCTTCTGAGCGAGTGAAGCCCTGGATGCCAGATGTCCCGCAGAGCCTAGCTCCATCAGCAGTGAGGTGAGAGTAGTGTAGCTATCCGAGAGTGAGGCCATATGGCTGCAGAGACATGAATAGCAGCAGTAACTTTAACAACCCTCCTACTCCTCTGTAACAGGTTCCTGGTGCTTGAGTCAGACACGCTGTTCTTCTTCCACTCTGACGTGGATTCCCTGTGAGATTTTCTCTCATGTGTCATCTTCTCATCTCTCTGTCTCTGTTTGTCTCTTCCTCTCCTCTCCTCTCCTCTCCTCTCCTCTCCTCTCCTCTCCTCTCCTCTCCTCTCCTCTTCTCTCCTCTTCTCTCCTCTCCTCTCTGTCTCCCTGTCCCCTTCCTTCTACTATATCTCCCTCATCCCCTTCCTCTCTCCTCTCTCTGTCTCTTTGTCTCTCTCTGTCTCCCACCATCTTTCTCTTGGTGTCTCTGTCTCTTCCTCTAGTTCTTTTTCCATTCCTCCTCCTTCTCTCTCTTCCTCTTTTTCTTTGCTCCCATTCTCTGTCTCTTTCTCTCTCCCTCCTCTCTCTATCTCTCCTCCATCTTTCATTCTGTCTTCTTCATATTTTTATTTCAATCTGAATACCTAACTCTTCTTTCTCTTTTCTCATTTTGTTGGACCTATTTCTTTTTTTTTCTTTCTTTCATGTCTTTCTTTCTCTACATCTCAATTCATACCCTCACCTCAATCTTAATCCTTCTCCTTCCCCCTTCTCTCTCCTCCAATTTCTCTGCTTGCTGCCCTCTTTTCCCCCTTCTTCCTCTCTTCCTTTAACCCATTTCTTTCTCTCCCCTGTCTTCCTATCCTTATCTCAGTCTGAATTTCGCACCCTCCTCTTTCTCCTGTCTTCTTGTCATCCTGCTCTCTTTCCTCTCCTCCCTTTTTTATTTTCTGCTTCTTCTTTTATTGGTGTCTAGCTTGTTCTATCTCTCCTCTGCCTTTAATTTCTTCCTTCTTTTGCTTCTTCCTTCTTTCCCTTCCTCCCTCCCTTCTTGCCTTTCCACTGCACAGCTGGGTTCTCTGGGGATGAGGTTGTTTGGGCTAGAGTTACATGGGCACAGGTGGCACCAGCAGCTGCAAGTTCTTCCCATTCATGTGGGTAAACAGTAAACATTATATTAAAATATTCATCACTAAAAGTCTCTGTCTGAATGTTAATCTGGTGAGGAAGCCGATTCACAGTGTCTGACACTGGGTTCCCTGGCCGCTGCCGCTGACACTGACGATGTGATTCTGCAGCTAAGTGTTTAGGGAAGGTAGGTTGGAGTGGAACAGCATTGATTCTGCATCTGCTTTGTGGGTGATAGACTGCAATGCTTCCTTGCCAGGCAGCCTGCCCAGTGGTCTGCTGATATGTTTATATAGCACCTGTCACTGTAACTGAGCATCGACTGGATGTCAAGCTCAGGCTGACCCATGGAGCAAGCAGATAACTGACATTAGGTTTCCTGTAGAGTGTTTATCACCTTTGCATTTTTGTGTGGGTGGCTGCTGAATGCTAATGATTCACATCACGTGGACACTGAAACGTTATGCATTGGTTCACTGGACTGGCACAGTTGTAGAGTTCTGGGCTCCCCCATTTGAACTCAGAGGGATTTGTGATGTCAACCATGATGATTCCAGAGCAGAGTGTTTATCTGACTCCTTGTGACCACTGGTGTCCCACAGAGCTGAAGGGGCGTCTCCCACTGAGCCACAGCTATGCCCAGGAAGGATGTTCTAAGATAAGCTTGAATTCACATAAGCTGAACTTTCAGGAGATGGTAGTACCCATTTTATGGATGAGGAAACGAATGATCAGGGGTTAGAATTTGCTCATAATTGTATGACTAATCCATGGCAAAGTCTGGCCCTGAATCTGAGTCTTCTGATGCAATAGATGGAGTGCTGGAAGTAGAGTTAGGAAGATCCTTCCAATCCAGTTTCAGACACCAGCTGTGTGACCTCAGGCGACTGAACTTTGCCCGTTTGTCTCTGTTTCCTCTTTTGTAAAATGGGGATAATAACCTACACCCTATGGTTGTTGTGAGGATCACATGAGATAATAATTGTAAAGTGCCTATTAACACAAAGTAAGTGTGATATAAATGTTAGCTATTATCATGGCTAGTAGTAATGGTGGTGCTAGTGTTAGTAATAGTAGCAGCAGCAGCAGCAGCAGTAAAAGTAATAGTAGTACTAGTGGCAGCAGCAGCAGCAGCAGTAGTAGCAGTAGCAGTAGCAGTAGTAGTAGTAGTAGTAATAGTAGTAGTAGTAGTAGTAGTAGTAGTAGTAGTAGTAGTAGTAGTAGTAGTAGTAGTAGTAGTAATAGTAGAAGAGTTGCTTCTACTACCTTATGCAGAGGACCACCTCTCAGTTCCCATATACTTTGCTCTAACTATTTGATCCAGAGTATTTCCTCATGTCATTCCACATCCTTTGTACTTGGAATGCATCCTTCGTTAACTCTACCTCTTGGACTCCCTAGCTTCCTTCAAAACTCAGAACAAGCACCACCACCTACATTAGGCTTGCTGTGATCCTTCTCATCACTAGGGCCTCTCTCTCCAAATTACCTGGCATTATGTATTTTATACATATTCTGCATCTTCCTATATAGTTGGAGCTGCTAGATGGTGCAGTGGATAAGTTGCCAGGTCTGGAATCAGGAAGACTCATCTTCTTGAGTTTAAATCTGTCCTCAGATACTTTCTTGCTGTGTGACCCTAGGAAAGTCATTTAACCCCATTTGCCTCAGTTTCCTAATCTGTAAAATGAGCTGGAGAAGAAAATGGCAAACCACTCTATATATTTTCCAAGAAAACCCCAAATGGGGTCATGAAGAGTTGGAAACAACAGTCTCCCAATGGAATGTTTGTTCCCTGAAGGCAACAACTGTTTCATTTTGGTCTTTATATTCCAGGTACCTAGTACAGTGCCTGGCAAATAGAAGATAGTTAATAAATGCTTATTGGTCAATTGATTTATATGTACTTTTTATGTATATATGTTTGTCTCTTTTAGTAGAATAGAAGCCCCTTGAGGGCAGGGAATGTTTCATTTTTGTTTTGTATTTCTAGCATCTAGCAGAGTAGGCTCTTAATTGATTGATTTATGGACTACTCATGAGATTCATGAGAAACAAGAATTTTTGCTACAGCTTTTTTTCCCTTTCAATTCACTTCAGTAAACATTCATTAATGTAAGTTATTTGGAAAAAGAGTCCTGGATCTGGAGTCAAGGATCCTGGATTCAAATCCCAGTTGTGCCACTTAATACCTATGTGATGTTGGACAAAGACCTTAAACCTCACTGGCCCTCAATTTCCTCAATTTGCAAAATGAATGAATGAATAAACTAACATGAGATCCCTTCCAACTCAGAACTTATGATCCATAGAGATCCTTTCAAGTTCTAAATCTAAGGACCTATGACTAGTTGCAAGTAAGGAACTTAGCTAATAGGTAAGGATGCAATGATGAAAATGAAAATGAATATATATATAATATACATGCATATATAATATACATACATATCATTTGTGTCATTTCCCCTAGATCTATACAAGAAAATATAAGATTAGGGTAATTTCTCTGTGCCTCAGTTTCTTCTTCTGCAAAATAGGCATGCTAGGACCTGACCAGTCTAACTCAGAGATTAGTTGAGAGGATCCAGTGGCATCATCATCACTAGATTTCTCTAGCATTTTAAGGTTCACAAAGCTCTTTATGTTTTATATAATCCATTATTATATCTATTTATACTATCCATTTTTCTGTCTATCTATACATTTTATATTATCTCCTTTGATTCTCACAACAACCCCAGAAGATAGGAGCTATTATTAAATCCCATTTTTACAGCTAAAATGTCTGAGATAAAAAGAAGCTAACTGTGTGTCTAAGTGTGTGTCCCAGTGTGTCTGAGGCAAGGGTTGATCTCATCTTCCAGACTTCACAACTAGAGTTCTATCCATTAAGCTAATCAACAGCTGGTGTTCTGTAAGTTTTAACCAGAACTTTGTTGTTCCTTTAACAAGAACTGAGACCCAGGGAGCCACGGATGGTTTCAGGTAGAGAGGAGAAAGCTTTGTGGCTGGTGGAGAACTGGAGAGGAAAGACAAATCAGAAGCGCTTGGCTGAGAAAGGAACAGCAGCCGCAAAGTATAGCCAATGATTGATGTTTAGAGGAAAACAAGAGAAGGTTATAAAGGGAGCCATGGTGTAAACAGAGGAGCCCAAATGCAGAGTGAATGGAAGGATGGAGGCCTAGAGAAGAGTTGACAAAGCAGGTGGAAAATACCACAGGGGGCAGAAAGACCCTCTATGGATATGGTGAATGTAGGGAAACTTTTTGTCACACTGAAGCCCTGTGAAAGCACTAGAACATTCACAATGAATGTGTGCACTGAGATGCCAGATCTATTTCTGAGGCCTGAGTCTTAAAATTTTTCCCCAACCCCAGGAAAAAACAGGAAAGAAGAGAAATGCTTTTACAGTGGCATAGTCTGTAGAGCACTATACTTGGGCTCAGAAAGACCTAAGTTCAAATCCAGCCTCAGAAACTTATTAACCGTAAAGTCATTTAACCATTGTTTGCCTCAGTTGCCTCATTTGCAAAATGAGGATAATATTAGCACCTACCTCCTAAGGTTATTGTGAGGCTCAAATGAGATATTTGTAGAACGTTTAGAATGGTGCCTGACACGTAGTAAGTGTTGTATAAATGTTAGCTGCTATTAACATTGTCCTCATCATCACCATGGATATGATCATGGTTGAGAACAATGAGGACAATGGATTAAGGCAGATAAGTAAATATTTGGGGAAGCACAAGACTGAGCAGGAGAGAGTGGGCCAGGCTACCCTATGCTAAGTTTTAGAGGTCTTTGCCCTAAGAAGACACTATGTCTAAAAGTAGGAAGCTAAAGAGTAGGCAGATGGGGAGAGGGAGACATGAACTCAGGGACATGGTAGAGAGAAATTTAGGATCTGAATTTTGTAGGCCTAAAAACATCATAATTCCTGTGTAGGTGATGGTGTGGCCCTTGTCCATTGGTGGAGGCACTAACTACTTGCTCCTTGGTCCTTCAGGCTTCAGTAAATAACACCCGCTCCCTATGTTGCCCCCACAGAAATCTATTCTTCAGAAAGGTTGAGGCTGAGCTCAAAACCATTGCCCTCCCCGTGAAAGTTTGGCTGATTTAGGAAGGTGGGACTGCAACCTCTGCTTATCTCAGGGCCTGGACTTGCAGATCTGGAGGACATTTTCTTTCTTCAATTTCTTGCCTTGGCTGAAGTCACTACATCTCTTCCTTTCCCCACCATTCACCATACTTTAGTTCTTCATAATCTTTGGAGAACCTAAACACTAGGTCTTTCAACAACCCAGGACCTCAGATACCAATCTTCTTGATAACTGTATGACTGTATATAACTGTGTCCTCCTTCCAATTCAGTGACCAAGAGGGATGATCATATCTATGATTTTGGCACCACCCTCACATGTGCTATGATACCAGGTTCAGAAATTCTTCTGTGATCATTAGTCATTACCTTGCTTTCACTTATATTAAACTTATTCATTTTTACTATGACTTCCAGTTCTTCTACCTCTTCCTATTCTCCCAGCCTAGTACTAGGCCTAGTTCCCCCAGGACTCACTTGCTTTTCTTTCAGTCTTGACCCCATATTAAGTAGCATTTCACCCTGTCCCTACTTAGTTCCCTTGCCCTTTGTGTGATTGCTGCTAACACTTTGCCAAGTCACAACCAAGGAGTAGACTGGCTTACCATCCACCATCTCCTTGCCTACTCATGTGCTGTTGAACACTACTGGAGAAAGTAATACCACTGTGATAAACCAGCCCAATATAGATATTATTCTACCACAGCTGAGCCTTACTGCTCTGTATTGACCATTTGATTCTTTTGTAGCTGGTATTTTATCCAGTCTAACCCCCTTCCCAAGAGAATATGTTATTCCGATGTTATAAACCTTTTTCTTTCTGAGTCCATTATGTGATCCTCTCCATATTCCCTCTTAGCAGAGGATCCACTCTCCTACTTTATTGATAGAATTGAGTCCATTCACCAAGAGCTCCTGCTTTCCCCTTACTCCGTTCCTCAAAACTCCTCTACATGACCCTAATTTTCTCCTCTGTTCAAGTGTTTGAGGAAGAGGCAGTCCTTGTATCAATGCAATCCAGGCCTATCCTTGAGTTCTTTAATGATAGCCATCACACCATTTCTCCTGTGAAATTTCTTATTTGGAATATGTTACAGCCTGCTAACAATCACCATATGCACCTCCCCACTGGCCTCTGGTGTAATCTTCAACTTGAATTCTTTGGAAACTAGTTAGTATTTCGTGACTCGTAGGCATATGTCATCATCACCAGAAAAAATATTGGTACTAAAAGGACGGGTCTTTGTCACAGGAAGAAACTTGAGTTTATTAGAACAACTGCTCAGTTTCCTAAAGGGAATGCTACCCACTCTCCTCCTGCTGTTTAGTTCAGGGCCAGGCATGTTTTTCATTTGCAAAGTCTGCTCAATATTCGTATACATATAGGCCTCTTTATGGGTGGTCTATCCAATTGCGTTTCATAATCTGGGCAATAGTCGTTCTTCACCCATGCAGTTTTTCCTATGTGGATAGTCAGGCTGAACTCCTCTGAATCATCATTTATCTCCTGTAGAAGCCATAGCACTATTCTCAGGCTTTATGAAATTAGTACAATGTCATCTACAAGCAGGAACATTGAGATAGACTTGGCCACATAGGGTATCCTTCTTTGATTTGAAATCTGAATTCAGCATCCTCCTTGATGGTGGCAAGAATGGTGTCTGTGATTAAGGCTTAATAAATACTTGCTGAATTGATTCTCAACATATTCCCTTCCAGGTTTTTCATAATTAATTTGTGAAGACTGCAATGTTTTTATGTGTAGAAAAATTTAGTTGAGAGATCTATAGTTTCTGGTCATTTTCCCCTTATTATTAAAATGGATATTTTCTCTTTATCTGGGAGCACCCACTAAGGTCTTCACATGTACTAAAATAAATGGTAGCTAGTTCCTCTGTGCCATTTTAACAGTGTAGGCTTAAGTAATAGGGGCCTGCTGGTTTAAATACATCTCATTAATGATAATAATCTTTCTCCAAGTCTTTTTTATTCTTTCTTTTGTCCCCAGAATCTTTGCTGATAAATAACATATGTCTCCACTAAACTGTATGGGGACTGAGTATATAGAATTACTTAATCTATGAAAAAATTAAAAATTAAAGTGCCAATTGGCACACTTTCTTCTTGGTGAGCACCCTAAGCCAAAGCAAGAGGCAACTAGGTGGTAAAGTGGATAGAATGCTGGGCCTGGAGTCAGAAAGGCTTGAATTCAAATCTAACTTAAGACACTTGCTGACTTATGACCCTGAGTAAGTCACAACCTTTGTCTACCTCAATTTCCTCACATGTAAATTGGGATAATAATAGTACCTACCTCACAGGGTTGTTGTGAAAATCAAGAGATAATACTTGTAGGACATGTAACACAGTGGTGGCACATAGTGCTTAATAAAGAAATGCTTGTTCTGTTCTCCCTCATGACCTCAAAGCCATACCTAGGAATTTCAATGCTCAAGGAAAAAGCAATTGAATAAGGGACAGTGGTGATGGCATAGTTGGGTGCCCTCATCAATCATCTTGAAAGAGGGGGTAGCTTATCCCCAGTGTCCAGTCCTTACTTTAAGGTACATATAACAAGAAGGCAGTAGATAAGGGAGACACGGTGAGGAGGACAGGCAACCCCACAAGTGGGGGTGCAGTGTACATTGGTAATTAGATGATGGTCTTAGGATGGATATGACAGAGTGCGTGTGTGTGTGTGCCAGTGGGGGTGAGGGAGAAAGCTTCTGGCATGCTTTTGCTGCTGCTTCTGCTGGACCAGAGGACTGCTGTGGTGACAAAGGATGCCCTGGATGGCAGGTATCATTGGTGTGTATTATATATATATATTCACTTAAATGTATACTCTGTACACACATATAAGTACATGATATATCTGTGACATGTGGATAGAGACAGAGAGAGAGTGAGAGAAAGGGAGAGAGAGAAAGAGAGAGAGAAAGGGGGAGAGAGAGAGAGAGAGAGAGAGAGAGAGAGAGAGAGAGAGAGAGAGAGAGAGAAGGTATGTATGTATCGAGGTTCCTTTATGCCCTATAATATTTTGGTTGAGCATCAGCTATCATGCCGTCACAATGTCATTCCCTCCTCCTCCCAGAAATAGTTTTCAATTCTGGAACCCTAATCAAATTGGCTGTGCCCTTCAGATTGTTTCCATTCCCTATCCTGGTAACTTTCCAAACCCAAATATCCCTGCCTGCCCACCACTCCCCACCCACATTGGAATGTGAGCTCTTTGAAGGCATGGACTGTCTTTGCTTTCGTTTTTCTGTCCTCAGGGCTTAGCACAATACTTGGCATATATTACATACTTTGTCAAGCATAGATGCTTTGCCAGCCACCCACCCATCCATGCATCCATACATCTATCCATCCATCCATCCATCTATCCATCTATCCATCCATCCATCCATCCATCCATCCATCCATCCATCCATCCATCCATCCATTTGATAGTGCATGTACATCTCAATAGGCTCTTTGTAGAAACAAAGTGGCATTGAATCTTCTTTTGGATGGCCTTGGGCAGAGGGCTGCCAGTGGAGACATGGCTACCAAGAAATGAAACTTCCCAGGTTAGGGAGTTAGAAAAGGAAAGATACAAAGGTGGGAGAGGAAGCTCTCCCAGGTGTGTAGAAAAACCACACTTGAATTGGGGATCCTCCTTCCCTGAATCTCTTTATCTTGACACTAATTGCACATCTGGTTAAACATGTTCCCTTTCCTTCTTCCTTCACTTTAAGAGTCCTTCAGGGAAAAAAAAATCGTACTTCAAACCTAATTTTCCAGGACAAGTGCTTTTACAGCTAGCACTCCCTTTGCTTTCTCCTCTTCTTCTCCCTGGCATCTAGCCTGTGGCAGCTCTGGGTCCTGACTCCCAGGGGTCACACACTCTTGAGCCAATGTGACTTGCCCCATTGCCTTTCTCCACTTCCAGCTCATTACATCTGACTTCATTAATCTGAAATGCAAAAAACCAGGTAGAATGGAGCTTTTTGAAAGAAGCAGGTGCAGGTCATCTGACATTCTTACTGGTTTACAACAAAGGATCCTGGGGCCTGGAGAACCATACATACTTCCCATTGCACATTCTCTCAGAGCAGCCAATATCAGCTTAACAAGGTTTTACTGTAAAGAGTGATCAAATAGGCGGTTGTCTTGAGAGGAGGCTATAAGCCAAACATCCCAGATGCCCGAGGCAGCTGCTGTTGGGGATCTTATGAAAGGAGTCAGATCTCAAGGCATGCAAAGCAACCTCCCAAAAGGACCACAGAGGGCCTAAGCATTTAATTTTAGCCCATTAACAAGATCATCAGACATTTACTTTGCTTCCTTTGTCCATCTACTGCTATATATAGATAACTCGTGATCCTGGTCCCCTCAGGGCTTGCATTTGGAATAGATTATAGAACTGAGGATGCACATTGCATATTTACATAATAGAAGCTAATATTTCCAGTGTTTCTTAAGGTTCATTATTATTTTGGCAGCAACCCTCTCAAGTATGTAGTGAAAGATTATCATTAGTATTATCATTGGTGTCTTACAGATGAGGAACTGAGGATCAGAGAGGAAAGGTGATTTGCCTAAGGTCAACATAGTTAATGTCAAGTTCAGGAGTCAAAGTAAAGTGTTCCCTGATTTAAGGTCTGGCTATGTTCAAGGCACAGTGACAAAAAAGAAACTCAAGAAACTGGCACTCAACTTGTGGAAGGGAGAAATGGGGCATATATGGAGAAGGGTCATACAAAGTAGGAAGGAAAGAGGACAAAAGAGAGATCCATCAAAGTGATCGAGGGATACTGGAGAAGGTAGAGAACATTAGTGGCAGGGATAAATGGGCAGCATTTGAGCTGAGCATTGAAGGAGGACAAGGAATCTGAAAGATAGGAATGAGGATGGAGGACATTACACAGGTATAGGGGAGGAATTGTGCAGAATGCTTGCAAGTGGGATGCAGTGTACTGCCTTTGGGGAGCAGCTAGCTGTTTGTATAGAAGGTAGAGTATACAAAAGGGGATAATGTGGTACATGGCTGGCAGAATAATTTGGGACTAGATTGTGGAAGGCCTGAAATGCTTAGAGTTTATATTTCTTTTTAGAAACAATAGGGAGTCCCTGATAGTGTTTGAACTGAGGAGTGACATGAACAAACCTGTATATTAGGAAGCTTATTCTGGCAGCTGTGTGAAAAATGAATTGGAGAGAGGAGATGTTGGCGGCAGGGAATCCAGCTGGAAGACTATTACAATCTACTAGAAGAATAGTGATAAAGCTCTATACTTGGGTTGGTATCACAACATAAAAGAAGAGGAGGTAGATGCAAGGGATGTTATAGAAATAGAATCAGCATGGTTTGGAAGCAGATTGGATGAGGAGAGGGCAAGGAGAAAGAAGTATCAAAGATGACCCTGAGATTATGAACCAGGATGACTGGGAGAGTGGTGATGTCTTCCACAGAAAGAGGAAAATGATGCCCTTCAAGAAAGTAAAGGGGAAGGAGAATAGGGGGATAATAAAAGGAGGTGTAGACTGGAGGAGGAGGTAATCAGAATGGATGCCATCTTGGGATGGGGGGAGGGGAAAGATGGGGAGAAAAATTGGAACTCAAAATCTTGTGGAAATGAAAGTTGAAAACTAAAAATAAATAAATTTAAATCTTAAAAAGGGGTAAGTGAGGAGGTGGAGGTGGAGGTTTAGGGGCCAGATAAATGCATTCAATTTGATTTAGAACTGGAAGGGATCTTAGAGGACATCTAGTTCAACCTCTTCATCTTACAGATGAGGAAACTGAGTCCTGGGGAGGTTAAATGACTTGCCCAAAGTCACACAAGTAGTAGGTAGGTCTTGTGAAGTTTAGGATATTCCCATTCTACTGATGTGGAAGTTGAGGCTCTAAAAAGGTTATACTTCCACACACATCTCCCTCCCCTGCAACAGACAAAGGCATTGAACTTCATTCAGTACCACTCTCCCGTCTTAGGGTCCCTCAAGAGATATTTGCTCAGAATCATGCATTTGACATGGTTTCTCCTCCCTGTTTGTCCCTGAGTCTGGGGAATTCACTATAAGATAAGACAAATAGTTAGATAAGACAAAAAATCAGAAATAGATAAAAGCTACAGTCAATATTCCTTTCAAGGTTCTATTAAACATAATAACTGCAGGGCTGAATGTGATTTCTCACCCCTTCCAAAAGAAAAAAAAACCCTTTTAATCATTTGAACATTCAGGTACCTGTTATACATAAATCAGCTTTCACTTGTCTATTCCATAACTGAAGCTAATGTAAGTAGGTGAATTTTATTTTTGTTGAATCATTTTTTTCTCAGCTGGTGTCTGTCAACCATGGTGTCCTTTCCTACAAGAAGAGAAAGTAAAGCCTCTAAAAATAAAAATATTCAGAAGTCGGTTGGAAGTAAAAAAATGAACTGAAGAGAAATTTAGAGATCACCTCATTCTAATTTTATATTTTTTTCCAGTAAGGAAGAAGAGGTCCAGAGAAGATAACTTATTTGCCCTGAGTCACAGAATTACTTATAGGCACAGCTGGGATTGTAACCCCACTCTTATGTCCTTTCCACCATACCACCACGTTCTTACTGCATCAGTGATAAAGGTGTGGGAAGGAACACGCCAGAAAGGCATGATTCCTTTGCAAAGAATGAAGACCCAGAACCGAAGTGACTCTTGTTACAAAGACAAAGAAGCATCCTTGCTGAGAAAGCAGAGAAGAAAAGGTACAGATACTTTTTTCTTGATTCATTTTCTTCCAGGGCTAGATTGACTATTGGGTTTGGGGAGATTTTTTACTAGATAAAAGCCCTGGATATTCCAGATCCTGCCAGGTTCATTTTCTAGACTACAAGAAAACATAGTAGAGGCATGAGGATCAGGAGGTATCTCTAGACAGCTAGCATCTTGAGGTAAAGAAAGGCTTGAGTTTGGGGTTTGTTAAGGAAGATTGGGGTTCAAATTCTGCCTCTGATATTTAATAGCTAGGTGACCTTGGACAAGTCACTCAACACCTTTGGAAGCTCTGTTTCCTTATCTGTAAAATAAGGATGATGATACCTTTATTACCTACATCTGAAAAGCTTTAGAGCTCAGGAGATTGTTTACGTAAAGGATTTTGTAAACTTTAGAGTTCTATATAAAGGACAGATATTAATTGAGGCTGGGGAGCAGGCTATCTGGAATGGAAAACTGATGAAGGCTCCTCCTCATCCCAGTTCTTTGTTCTCTCCCTCCCTATCTTTCATATTCTCTAATCTTTTCCCCCACTCACAAAGCCACCACCCTAGTAGAAGCCCTTATCACCTTTCCAAAGATTATTGTATTATTCTCCTAGTGGTTTTCCTTCTTATTTCCACCTCTTAGAATCTCTGACTTCCTTCAAGACTCAGCTCAAATACCTCCTTCTGCAGGAGACCTTTCTTGGTCCCCCTCAACTATTCATACCTTCCTCTCTAGGGTTATCTTCCATCCAGGGTGTGTATCCTTGTGTATACATCTGTTTGTGTGCATGTGGTTTGCCCATTAGAATGTAAACTCCTTGAGGACAGGGACTGTCTTTCACTTTTTAAAATGTTTAATAAATGTTTATTGATTCTATTAATAAATACTTATTGATTAATTAATTAAGGGCAGGGACTATCTTTCATTTTTAATGTGCTTAATGAATATTTATTGATTTAGAAGGTATATTTAATTTGCTTAGCGGTTCTGTCCAAATCGATCTCGGCCAAGCCTAAAACAAGTCATCCTCCACACTTATTTCAGAGCTGCAGAGCCCTCATTCTCTCTCCGATATAAAATGCATCTCATATCAGTCACACCAGTGAGGCAGTTAGGTGATACAGGGCAGGTCTTGGAGTCATTTCACTCATGTCTGACTCTTCATGACCTCATTTGGGGTTTTCTTGGCAAAAATACTGAGGTAATTTGCCATTTCCTTCTCATTTTACAGATAAGGAAACTGAGACAAACAGGGTTGAGACACTTGCCCAGGGTCAACCACACTAGTGTCTTAGGCCAGATAAGAATTCAGGAAGAGGAGTCTTCTGGACTCCAAGCCTACCGCTCTATACACTGTACCACCTAGCTGCCCCTTTGAATTCAAATCTTGTCAAAAACACATTTTGGAAATCACTGTAAAGTATGATATGAATACTAGTTATTATTTTTTTTTTAGCACAAATGCATTTGTGGTCTCCAGAATGTAGTCACTAGGAGTCACTAAGGACAGTTGAACCTGTGTTTATCATGTTGTTACTCACTGTCTTATGGTCACAGCCTCAGAACCAGCCACCCACTTTACCTCAACCCAGAACCTCTCATCTAACTGGTTTCCTCTCTCTTTACCTTCTTCTTGTCCTAGACTCTCAGATTTTGAGAATCCAAGATATATTCTCACAGTGGCTTCTCTCTTCCCTCTAACAGGTAGTTGATAAGCACTTATTAAACACCTATTATGTGCCAGGAACTTTGCTAAGGAATAAAGATACAAAGGAAGGCCAAAAGACATTTCCAGTCCTCAAGGAGGAGGAAATTCAATGTGGGGTGGGGAGGGAGTATAAGAAGTCTCATTCCTGGATATATCAGAAGTACCTGGGACCCTGATTTGGGGAAATAGGATTCAAGATTTCGTGTTTGAGTGTGAATTTTATGTGTGCGATGAGCATTAAACTGTACTTGGTCATCAGAGAAAGCTATCAAGATGAATGTTATAGATATTAAAACATTAACAGAGGAGAAAAAAGCTAATATCTTGGTCTGGCTGTGTAAACTCATTTGGCTTGGCTCATTATATTCAAGTGAACTCCTTTTCATTTATAACTAATTACCTTGTAGTACAATAACTATTATGCATATCATTAATGTGTCAGATTAACTTTGTTGTAAGTTTTATTTGATTATAACACTAAATCATCTTCATGAATGTTCTGCCCTCTGTTGCTCATGTAGCAGTGTGATCATGAAGCATTTAGGTAGTGAAATGGATAGGGAGTTGCAACTAGAGTCAGGAAGACCTGAATCCAAATCATTGGCTAGCTATGTGATCTTGGGCAAGTCACTTAATCTGTCTGCCTCAGTTTCCTCAACTGCAAACTGGAGATAATGATAATATCAACCTGCCAGAGTTGTTATGAGGATCAAATGAGATAATAATTAGAGCAGTGCAGTGTCTGGCACATAGTACGTGCTACACAAATGCTAAGTATTATTATTATTATTATTTTCAAGGCTGTCTCTGGTCCTTCTTTTGCAGGACTAGCATAAGAGGACCATTAGAACAACACTCTCCATCACCCTACGCCATCCCAACTAGGTGCTGAGAGAAAAGGCTGAGACATATATTCATGAATGAAAAGAGGTTCCACTTCATGCTTCCTTCAAAAGAAAAAAAGTTTTCTTTCAGGAAAAGACGTACAAAGTAAATTCTTGTTTGAATTTTTGTCAATTGATGCGAAGGAGAGGGGAAAATGAGTCTTATAGAACTTCTGTGGGAGAAGAAGTTAATCCCAGTCTACCTCAAACCATGTTTTTCACTATTACTCAGAGCCTGTCATTGGCAAAACAAATGAATGAATTAATGAATAAATAAATAAAAAGGTAAAATAGTTGAAGTCTATTCTAGTTCCCCTCCCAGAGTGCATTCTGATGCTTTCTTTTCTTGGGCACCTTTGTGCTGCCCCATGGCTGTCTGTAGTTGTACCATGGTCTGTACCTTTTTAACCTTGAAACCCACCTGATGCCAGATTTAGAAAGTTAATATTATCTGTTCTGAGGACACTACCCTCTTCCAAGTGACTTTATAGAGCAGTGGGTCACCTTTGTGACTTTTTATCTATATCCCAAGGTACTGAAAGGACTGGTGAATGTGACTGCCAAGTCATTGCCCCATGGCCATGGGAAGACTGTGGAGAAAGGCAGAATGGCCAAAAGGCTGAAGAAGGGCAAATATCTCAGTTTTCCAAAATAGGGGTTAAAGTGGAGTCTATACAGGCAAATGAACTGGATGGAATTTATAGCAAAATTTTAGAACATATAAAGGATATTTAATGAATATTTAAGAGGAAAAGAAGCTGTGATCACAAAGAACTAGCAAGGTCTTATGAAAAATAGGTCATTTCATCATATCAAAATAATCTCATTTTGGATCACCAAGGAACGTTATAGAGTTCACTTGGACTTTACCGAAACATTTTATAAAGTTTCTCAGTCTATGTGTGTGTGTGTGTGTGTGTGTGTGTGTGTGTGTGTGTGTGTGTGTGTGTGTGTACAAAGTAAAGATATTTGGGAGATAGATAATGGAATTCTAGGTTTATTCAGAAGTGGATGAAGGGCTCCATCCAAAGAGTCTCTATTAATAGTTTGATGTCAACTTGGAAGGAGATCTCTAGAGGAGTGTCCCAGGGATCTCTTGAAGTTTTTCTTTACAGCAGTGATTTGGATAAAGGTGAAGATGACTTGTTTATTAAGGCTGAAGAGATCACAAATGCTCAGAGAGATAACAAACATTAAATGACCGAAGTCAGTACTCACCCCTTCTCTCCCTACCTCAGTAGTCAAGTAGTATTTATTTAGCAACTACCATGTGCCAGGCATTGAACTGAGCACTTGAGATATAAAGAAAGTCAAAGATAGTCTCTGCTATCAAGGAGCTTCCATTCTAATGGAATAGACAAGTTGTAGGCTATAACGAAGTGATCTAACTTTTATAAAAGGAAACGCAAGAGGAATAAAAGCAGTGTCTCAAACATAGGTTTAAATGTAATGTCACATGTATAATATGGAAATGTACATAGAGAGGTGCAGTTTTATAGCAGTTTCTCTGGGAAAATCTGGGGTAGTGAACTTCACATTTCACATGAGCCAATAGTGTGGTAAGGTGATCAAGAAAAATACTGAAATCTTTGGTTTCAGGACAGGGAGGTACCAACTCCAGAAAGGGTGGTCAAATCATACCTGGAATATTGTGTTCAGTTCTAGGTACAGCATTTTAGGAAGGTTGTTGATAAGCTAGCCAGAAAAATGTGACTTAAGAGCTGTGTGACCATAGGAGGAATGATGCAGAGATAGAACATTGGGCTTAGAATCTGGAAGACTCATCTTCATGAGTTCAAATCTGGTCTCAGATAATTACTAGCTGTGTGACCATGGGCAAGTCACTCCTCCCCGTTTGCTTCAGGTCTTCATCTCTAAAATGAGCTGGAGAAGGAAATGGTAAACCACTCCAGTATCTTTGTCAAGAAAAGCCCTGAAATGGGGTCACAAAGAGTCAGACATAATTGAAATGGCTGAAGAATAACCAAAGTATCACCAAAAATACAATGAATCTCTGTGAGCCTTACTTTCTCATATAAAATGGGGATAATGTAGTACCTACCTGAGGATCTTTGGTACTCTCTTCTTTCAAGGTCTTTGGGATACCATTGTCTCCTGGTTTTCCTCCTAGTCATCTGGCTTCTCCTTCTGTCTCCTTTGCTGGATCCCCTTTCAGAGCATGCACACTAACTCTAGGTGTTCCTCAGGCTTCTGTCTTGGACCCTCTTGTCTTGTCTTGTCTTTGTATTACTTTACTTGGTGATCTTATCAGCTCTCATGGATTTAATTATCGTCTCTATGTTAATGATTCTCGAATCTACCTACATAATCTTTATGCAAATGTTCAATCTTGCATCTCCAGCTGCCTCTTGAACATCTCCAACTGGATGTCCTGTAGACATCTTAAACTTAATATGTCCAAAATGGAACTCATAATCTTTTCTCCAAACCCTTTTCTTCTCCCATCTTCCCTATTACTGTAGAGTAGAACACTATCTTCCTAGGCCCTTAGGTTTGCAACCTAAGAGTCATTCTGGACTTACTGGCTCTCATCCTTCACATGAAATCTGTTGTCAAGGCCTGTCAAGTTCTCATTTGCAATATCTCTCAAATATGCCCTTCTGTCCTCTGACACTGCCACTAGTGTTCTGGTGCAGGCCCTTATCACTTCACACCTGGATTACTGCAATAGCCTGCTGGTGGGTCTGCCTGTGTCAAGTCCCTCCCTATTCCAGTCACCTTCCATTCAGCCACTAAAGTGATTTTACCTAAAGTACAGGTCTGACCATATCACACAATGTGCTCAATAAATTCCAGTGGCTCCCTATTACTTCCAGGAACATTCAAAACCTTTCAAAATCTGATACCCTTCTACCTTTCCAGTTTTCTTATGCCTTATTTCCTCAGTGTCACTGATTCCAGTGACACTGTCCTCCTGGCTGTTCCTGGAACAAGATACTCTATGTCTTGGTTCCTGGAATTTTCCCTTGTTGTACCCCACGCCTTGAATGCTCTCCCTTTTCTGCTCTGACTACTGACCTCCTTTCTTTAAACCCCAGCTAAAATCTCATCTTTTACTGGAATCCTTCCCCAACTCCTCAATTCTACTGCCTTCTGCTGGTTAATTATTTCCTATTTATCCTGCATATCATTTACTTTTAAAATCTGTTTGCACGTCATATCCCCCAAAAGACTGTAAGTTTCTTGGAGGCAGGGACTGTCTTTTGACTCTTTTTGTATCCTTAGCACAGTGCCTGTTACATTGTAGTCACTTAATCATGGTTGTTTGATTAATTGTAACATTTAAATAAAATATTATTTTCAAAGAGCTTTGCAAACCTTAAATTGCTTTATTAATGTCAATTATTGCTATCCTAAAGAAGAGCAGTTTGCCTCCAGAGGTGATGAGTTTCCTTTCACTAGAGGTTTTCAAGAAAAAGATGGATGACTACTTGTTAGAACTGTATAGAATGCATCCTTATTCAGAAACAAGTTAGATTGTTTGGCTTCTGAGATCCCTTCCAAATGAGATTTTTCTGTTCTGTTGTTCCCTCCAGGATATCATAATGCCTTCATCATGTTAATATAGGTTCTAGGTCTATAAAGAATAATGTTAATTGTGTTCATGAAAAAGGGCAAGCAAAACAGGGAGGAAAGATTTCTGCCCCCACATTCTTTCTCACATTGAACCATATCGGCAACTATCTATTCGGCCTTTTGTTCCATTGTTTTTTAGCAGTTTTTCAGCTCTTTGTAATGCCATTTGAACTTTTCTCGGCAAACATACTAGAGTGGTTTGCCATTTCCTTCTTCATCTAATTGTACAAATGAGGAAACTGAGACAAACAAGGTTAAATGACTTGCCTAGAGTCACATAACTAATGAGTGTCTGGGGCTAGATTTGAATTTGGGAAGAAGAATCTTTCTGACTCCAGGCTTGTACTTTATCCACTGCACCACCTAGGTGCCCCCTGCTCTGCCTACTGATTGGTAAGATCACAATTAGTTGTAATCTATTTCCCTCTAGATCGGGGCAGGGAACCTGAGGCCTCAAGGCCACATGTAGCCTTCTAAGTCCTTTGATGTGGCCTTTTGAATGAGTCCAAATTTTACAGAACAAATCCTTTTATTAAAGGTATTTGTTCTGTGAAGTTTGGATTCAGTCAAAGGGCTGCTCTTGAGGACCTAGAGGGCCACATGTGGCCTTGAAGCTTCAGGTTTCCCACCCCTGCTGGCCTAGACCTTCCAGTTCTTTTGCTACAGCAACCTTCAACTTAATGTGAATCTATGCAAGGATGAGAACAATGCAGAATAAAAATGGCCCCAGTAGAGATGAAGGATAATACTCTCAGCACCTCAGCAAAGAGGGGTCAAAAAAGAATGTTTCATCCCTGAGTAGTTTGTTGGGTTGGTTTGACATCTTACTGTGACACCCCTTCTGCTGGTGCGCTCAGAGGCTGCTTGCTAGGCTCAAAGGATCTCATGTCTACACTTCACTTGCTCAATGGAAAAGTGAAAATCCAGTCCTTTGGCCTTATGTGTTATAGTCACATTACCAGTTTCCTTGTGTGGATGCAGACTCTCTGAGTGAATTAACAGCAACAGAGGGTCTCAGGGGACCTAATGTCTCTGACCCAACAACCAACTCTATAACCCCAGGACCTCACAACAATCCCAGATGAGTAGGAGTCATGTGGTAACAACAAAGGATGCTGGGAGAAAGTTGTTCAGGCCATACCGACTCTAGTTCTGGACATGGTTGAGTGACCTTGGGGATAGGAAAACATAAGAGCCCTTTGCGTCTCTCCCAGGCTCAGCTTGCGGTTTCTTTTAGGAGCAGGACCAGATGCTGCATCTGAGCTAAGCTTCAGGGCTGAAAATAAATTAGTAAAAGAGGTTTCCATGCAGGGAGGCAAAGAACGCAGTGTATCAGAGGAAAGCCCAATTAAGACAAGAGCAGATGAAAGTGATGTTGCCTGTTTATAGGTAGATATCAGCATTTGAGAGCTAAGGGCATTTTTAGACCTTTTCTGTACTTCCTCCATGTGGCAACATCTAATGAAAGGCAGCACTGATTAGTGAAAAGAGCTTCATACATAGAGTCAGAAGATGTTGTTGAGTCATTTCAGTCGTGTCCAACTCTCTGTGACCCCATTTGGGGTTTTCTTGGTAGAGATATGGGAGTGAGGTGCCATTTCCTTCTCCAGCTCATTTTACAAATGAAGAAACTGAGGCAAACAGAGTTAAGTGACTTGCCCATGGTCACCCAGTTTACAAGTATCTGAAACCAGATTTGAACTCAGGAAGATGAGTCATCCTGACTCTAGGAATGGCACTCAATCCACTATCTACTATCCATTGTGCTACTTACCTGTCCATAGTCAGAAGACCAGAGTTCAAATTCTGGATTTTATACTTTCTAACCATGTGACCAGAACTGTGCCTGACATACAGTGGGTGCTTAATAAATGCTGCTGCATAGAATCAAATAATGATATCCAGAAGACATCTTGACAGACATTTAATCTATCCTTTTCATTTTACAGATGAATTAACTGAGGTCAGGGAAGTGAAATGACTTACCTCAAGTCAGACAGGCATTAAGTATCAGAGATGAGATTTGAACATTTTGATCTCAGCAGCAGTTTAGTATAACTTCCTCATTTTAAGCTGAGCAGATAGAGGCACAGGGACATTAAATGACTTGCTTAAGGTCTCACAGGCAGCAAGGCAAGTCAACATGTGTTGATTAAGCCCCTAAAATGTGCTAGTCACTGGGCTAAGTGCTGGGGATTTGCCTTTATTTTTTTTGAAAAGCAAAAAAAAAAAAAAAAAAAAAAGAATAGCTCTTTCAAAGAACTCACAGTCTAATGAGGGAGATCACACGCCAATAACTACGTACAAACAAAATTCATTCAGGATAAATTGGAAATAATCAACAGAGGGAAGGCCCTAAAACTAAGAGAGACTGGGAAAAGCTTCTTGTAGAAGGTGGGATGTTAGCTAGGACTTAGAGGAAACCAGGGAAGGCAAGAGAGAAGGATAAGGAGGGAGAGAGTTCGAGGCATCTGAGGAAAATGCACAAAGTTGGGAAATGGAGGGCCATGAGACAGAAAGCAAGAAGAGTCCAGTGTCACTGGATTAGAGAAGATATGAAGGAAAGTAAGAAGGCAAGAAATGTAGGAAGTGACCGGATTAGAAATAGCTTTCAAAACCAAACCAGAGGCTTTTATATTTGTTCCTGGAGGTCATAGGGATCCCCTGGAGTTTACTGAGGAAGTTCAGTTTATTGAGTGACATGGTCAGACTTCAGGAAGCTCAGCTTGACAGCTAAATCGAGAATGAACTGGATGCTTAAGGATGCTTTAGCTCACACAGGCAATCAGTGTCAATTGAACTCTCCTGAACTGAGGAGAATTGGACCATAGGCAAGATAATTCACTTCTTGAGTCTCAGTTTCTCTGTCTGTAAAATAGAAAACCAATTTCACAGGGTGGCTGCAGAAGAATGTTTTCTAAACCTTAAAGCACTTTAGAAATGTGAATCATTATTGTATTATTAGGTAACTGCATGAATCAACAAAGAAATAGAAAATAGGCTATTCCTTCTGGAAACTCAATAGATAGGGAATCGCCCCAAGCACGTACTCAAACTAAAGAACTATAAAGTAGTGTTTCTCTTGAACCTCCAGTTCATCTAGGAGAGCCGCATCAACCACAGATGTCCCATCTGGTTTTCTAGTTTCATTTTTGTCACATCCAGCCCTGTCCAACATCATGGCAGGCCAACCTCACCTTGAACCAAGTCCAGGAACACAATGAGGCTACAGACATCAAAGCAATGTTCATCATAATGCAAGAGTCCAGGGCTCAGTTTGTTTCAGGGAGCACTTATATGACACTTTAAAGTTTGCACAGCACTATATATCCAGTATCTAATTTGATTTTCACAACTCTTTGAGGTAGGTTCTTTTATTATCATAAGCATCATCATTTTACAGATGAAAAACCAATATTCCAAAAAATGTGGTGACTTGCCTGTGATGGCATAGCTGATACATTTGTAGAGCTAAGATTTGAACCATTGACTCCCTTGGCTTTAGAATAATTTCTCTTTCCATTACAAGAAGCTGCTTCTCAAGTGAAAGAAGCAAATTAAATCAGGACTCCAGTCAGCTACCATGCAATGTGACTTCAAGGAAGGGGGGAAAAAACAAGGATTTACTGAGTACCTACTATGTGCCAGGCACTGTGCTAAGTACTTTACAAATATCTCCTTTGATCCTCACCTCAGCTCTGTAGGAATAGGAGCTGTTATTATCCCTTTTATGGATACGGAAACTGAGGCAGACAGATCAAGTGACTGACCCAAAATTATACACTGTGACACAAAAATGTCTGAGGTTGTACCTGAACTCAGATCTTCCTGACTTCAGGTTCATTGCTTTTTCAATATGCTACCTAACTTATTCTGCTAAAGTCATCACAAACAGGGAGGGCAGAAAAATGAAGGATTATGATTCCAAGCATACAATTATAACGTAAGATAGCTGTGAGTCCAGGGTAGGGAGAGAGCAGGTTGGTGCCTAGAGCCCTAGGACCCAGATCAGCTCTTTTGGAACAACCTAATAACAAGCCTCTTGAAACTTTGCTTGACTGATCCTTAAACAAGAGTCATGCAGTCTATTTATTGTTGGACTTACAACAGAAACCTTTCCAGCCTTGGAACTAGGCTCACTTGCATGCACTGATGAGGGCCAGGAGTAGGGGTTTTAGTGAAGGACATACTTACATGTATGTTTGCACTGCAAATGCTATTTTTACAAGGATTCTCAGGCCTGGGGCAGATTGTTCTGGGATTCTGAGTCTCTCTATCTGTGCACCGTGAGCAAAGCTTACAGTGAGTGGGCTAAGATAACAAGAAAACCCATTCCCAGAGCAGTGGAATAACAGTGTTCAAGCAGAGCAATTTGCAGAACGTAAATTAAGGGAAATAAAATTTTTGTAAATGATCCCAGGGGGAGGGAGGAGAAGAGAAAGAAAGAGGAGGAGGAGAATAAGGAGGCTGATAGAAATTGTTCAGTACTACCAGTCTTCTGACATGTTCTTCTGAATGATTAAAGGAACAGTAGTGAACCAGCGACAGTGACAAGCAAAATTGTGAGGTAGATAACAATAATAATAGTTCACATTTGTATAGAACTGAGTGATTTAAAGGTAGCAGCTAGGTAACTCAGTGGGTAAAGTGCTGGGCCTGCACTCTGGAAGACCTGAGTTCAAATCTGACCTTAGATATTTATTAATAGCCTGACCCTGGTTAAGTCACTTAACCCTGTTTGCCTTAATCCACTGGAGACAAAAATGGCAAATCACTCCAGTATTTTTGCCAAGAAAACACCAAACAGGGTCACAAAGAGTCAGACATGACTACATACTTGACTGAACAACAACAGGTGATTTAAATACAGCTTTTCTCTGAATGTTATAACAACTCGGAGGTATCACCTCACACCTATCAGAGTGACTAATATGACAAAAAAGGAAAAATGTGTTTGTTGGAGGGGATGTGGGAAAACTGGAACATTAATGCCTTGTTGGTGGAATCGTGAACTGATCCAATCATTCTGGAGAGCAATTTGGAACTACGCCCAAAGGGCTATAAAAAAGTACATACCCTTTGATCTAGTGGTTTATATCCCAAAGACAGCTCCTCCACCCCAAAAGGGAAAAGGACATATTTGTACAAAAAATATTTATGGCAGCTTTTTTGTGACTAAGAATTGGAAATCAAAGGGGTGCCCATCATTTGGGATATAGTTAAACAAGCTGTGGTATATGATTGTAATGGAATATTATTGTGCTAGAAGAAATGACAAACAGGATGATTTCGGAAAAACCTGGGAAGACTTACATGAACTGATGAATAGTGAAGTGAATCGAACCAGGAAAACAGTGTACAACAGTAACACAAATTGTTTGATGAAGCCATGGGAATGACTTAGCTATTCTCAGCAGTGCAATAATCCAAGATAATCCCAAAGGACTAATGGTATTGATTGAGTATAGACTGAAGACTATTTTTTCACTTTCTTTCATTTTTTTCTTTTTTTTTAGCCTTTTTTTACAAAATGACTAATATGAAAATGTTTTGCATGATTGCACATGTATAACCTATATCTAATTTCTTACCATCTCAGGGAGGGAGAGAAGGAAGGATAGAATTTGGAACTCAAAACTTTAAATAAAAATGTTTTTGAAAATTGGGGAAAAAAGAGCTTTCTCATCAGAACTCTGTGAAGTAAGTGTGAATATTGCCATCCCTGGTTTGCAAATGAGGGAACCAAGATATACATAGACTGAGTGATTTGCCCATAGGCATACGCCAGATTAAATGTCAGAGCTGAGACATGCACCTTGCTCAAGCCCAGGGCTCTTTGTGGCCCCCCATGAGTCCTGACGATGAAAGGAGATGAAGGCTGTCTTTGGAGCTCTTCCAATCTTTGCCTAGACTGCCTACCTTGCTATTCTGCTCCGTACCTCCAACCCCCTTTAGTGCCCTAAAGCTTTCTAGTGGGTGCTCAATGGCCGCTTCTCACCTCTACTCTACAGAATCATGGAACATCAGAATTTGAGGGTTGGAAAGGAGCTTAGTGGTCAACTAGTCCAACCCATGCAGGAAAGGAAGGTCCACTCTTCTATACCTGATGATTGGGTGGTCTGGTCTCTGCTTACAGCTTGAAGCAGAAGAATCCACATCCTCTCAAAGTGGCCCATTCCACTTTGGAACAGCTTAAGTAGCAGGAGACTGTCCTTGTTGTTTCCCTGATATTAAGGGTCTTCTTTGCAACTTTCATCCATTGTTCCTGGTTCAGCTCTCAGGGGTCAAAGAGAGCAATTCCTTTACTACATGGCCGCCTGTCAGATGTTAGAGGGCAGTTACCAAGTCCTGTCTGTCTTCTCTAGGCTCAACACATCCCTTTAACATTTCCTTTAACACATCCCTTACGTGACATGAACTCAAGGCTTTTCACCATCCTTGTACCTGGCTTCTGAAGGCTGTACTCAGGGTCATGATAATGCATTAGGGTCTTTTCTTGAGTGACAGCTGATGATACCCCCCAAATTTCAAATTCATTCACTTTCTCCTCAATCTATTCTTTCAAGGTCCTGTTCTCTGAGAAGTAAAGCCTTGTTAGCAATGATGATGAAGACTGAGATGATGAAGTGCTAAGGTATAATGGGTTACTTTTTTGGACAGGACTACTACTACTACTATGATGATCATGTCAGCAATTACTCTTCTACCTAATAATACCTCATTAATATTTATTTGGCCTTGCTACGTGTATAGGGTGTTGAGAAGGATTAGCACCTCTGGTGTGAGGGCTTGCTGAGCCCTTTTCAGGGATGCTTATCCACCTTTGGTGTCCACCTTTCCCCCAAGTCTCTTCTGTGGCTCTAAGATGCTATAGCACATGCAGTAATCACAGCCCTGGGCTAAACCAGGCTAAGGGTAACTGATGGGCCTCAAACTCTGATGGTGAGTCAGGGGGATGCCTACCCCAAGCATGTGAAGACTTCCTCTTAGCAGAATGGGTGGATGAGAGCTATTGGAACAATTTGTTCCAGCTGCCAGGAAGGTGGCTGAGGCAGGTGCTGTGGAGCATTTAGAGATCTGTCAGTCATCAAAGATACTAAGGTCATCCCAGGCCATCCCCATAATCTTAACCTGTGTCTTACTAACGTAACCTAATTCTAACTTTTGGAATGACTCTGGAAGAGAGAGTGAGGCTGATGACTTTTTTGCAATTCTGACTCACTTAAATCCAATTCATGGGTGAGTCAAGACATCAGCTGTGATGCCATTGGTCCTCTTTGAAAATGAAGGACGATCAACAACTATGTGCTAGGCACTGTGCTAAGTGCTTTACAATTATTGGATCCTCACAATGACCCGAGGAGGTAGATACTATTATTATCTCCATTTTGCAGATGAGGAAACTGAAGCTCTAAGAGGTTGTCACTTGTCTAGGGGTCACATATCTGTTAGCGATCTGAGACAGGATTCAAACTCAGGTCTAACCAGACTCCATGTTGAACATTTTCACCACTGGACCACCTAACTGCTATTGCATATTTACTAACAATAACTGGAGCATATTAGAACAACTCTACTATCATCATGCTGTACCCAACCCTCTTCCCCCACAACAAAGCTCATCCTCAGAAAGTTCATCTATCTACTCTGGTACTCATCTTATGGGTACCCTCACTAGCCTCTTCGCCTTTGATTGGCTGACTGGAGGGTGGAGCAAAAACTTTCTCCCAAAGCCTCAAACCATCTTTTAATCTCTCACCATCTGCATTTCTTGGATTCTACTCCACTGTCATCATACCCCAGGTATCTTCTCCCCATTCTTTTCTGCTTTCTTTTGTGTATTGTTTTCCTCTATTAGACTGTAAACTTCTTGAGGGTAAGGGAGTGTTTTCCCTTTTCTTATTTCTATAACCAGCCCAGTTTACATAGTACCTGCTTCTGCATTTGCTATTCTGCCTGGTTTCTAGTCTCAGGAACAAAATGACCCTCAACCCATCTCCCATGTTCCTCTGCAACCCCTTTCCCTGCTTTTTATGGGAATTGTCTCCTCTCATTAGATGATAAGCACCTAGAAGGTAGGGACTATCTTTTATTAATTGTCTTCCCTGTGCTTAGCAGTGTCTAGAACTTAGTGGTACTTGATAATGTTTTTTTGAATTGGATTGAATTGTAAATTTGAGTTCTATTCCTGGCTCACCTACCAACTAACTTCTTGACTTTAGACAAGTGTGTGACTTTCTTGGGTCTGAGTTATCCCATAAAGAAGATGAAGCGATTGGACTCAATAATATGCCAGATTCACAGAGTATTCACAGAACTGGAAGAGATTTTAGGGATTGATTCAAGGATAAGAAAAGGGAGGTGGATAACCTGGAGGCCCTTCTTGCCCCATCAGCATCAGCAAGTATGGTGCAGGCCTCACAAGTCATGCTTTGTGAGAAGGGGAAGGAGGGACTAAAATATGTTTAAGTATAAGACATGATATAAGACATTATAAATATCCCATTTCCCCTTTAGTTTGTTAGCAATGGCATGGCCAACTGGACAGAGCCTACATCTAGGAGTGAAGATATTTGCTCTGTGGTCTTGCTATCAAATAGCTAGCTGGCTTGGGTTTCAGTTGGGCAACCTCCCTGTCCTTCATTTTGCTCATCTGTAAAATGTAGATCACCAATATTGTGCCTAATTCAGAGTTGGTGTGAGGATCAAATGAGATAGTAGATGTGAAAAAGCTTTGAAAAGCTGAGTTTAGAGATAGAGGGCTGGACATGGAGTCAGGAAGACCTGAGTTCAAATTTAGCCTCAGACAGTTACTCATTGTGTAACCCTGGGCAAGCCATTTGACCCTGTTTGCCTCAGTTTCCTCATCTGTAAAATGAACTGGAGCAGGAAATGGCAAACCATTCCCGTATCTTTGCCAAGAAAACCCCAAATAGGATCATGAAGAGCAGGAGGCAACTGAAATGACTGAACAACATCAACAACCAAATTATTCCCATTATCATTTCTGGGTCCTGAAGCACTGAGGTTGCAAGCCCCTGCACTAATTAAACTGTTTAGTCAGTTAGTCAACATCGTTAGGCATCCACCACATCTGAGGCAGTATGCTGAAAGCTTTGGAGCAATGGCCAGGAGGAGGAAGACACAAGCAAAAGCAGTCAAGGTGTTGATTTCTTTATTTACTCATTCATTTTTGTCTTGTGACTCAATACAACTCACATGTAATTTATCATCTTGGGGCTATGGTTCTCCAAGTGGGGTTTAGGGACCCCTGAGGGTCCACAGGGTCAAAGCTATTTTCATAATAATATAAATATATTGGAATTTCTAATATGTTAAACATTTCGAGATATAAACTATATAAACAAAACTTCTTTGAAGTACTTGACACTTTTTAAGCATTTAAAGGCATCCTAAGATCAAAAAGTTTGAGAACTACTGATGTTAAGAGAGTTTCCTGGGGGCACAGAGACGTTAAGAGACTTGGCCATGACCACTCAGCTAGTATTTGTCCCAGTTTATAGGATCATAGATTCAGAGCTGGAAGGGGACCCTACTGGTTATTTAGCTCAACCACTCATGGTACAAATGAGAAACCTGAAGCCAAGGGAGAATCTAGTCCTTTGTCTCTTATACTGTCCTGCCTTTCTTGCTTGTACTTGGCAAGTACTTAATAATGATTGTTGAATTAAATTGAATTGGTATAGTGGAAAGGATGCAGGATTTGTAATCAGAGTTGTAGTTGTTGCGGTTCAGTCATTTCAGTGATGCTTGACTCTTCAGGGCCCCATTTGGGGTTTTCTTGGCAATTTATTGGAATGGTTCGCCATTTCCTTCTCCAGCTCAGTTTACACATGAGGAAACAGGCAAACAAGGGTAAGTGGCGTCCAGGTTCAACCAGCTAGTAAGTGTCTGAGGCTGGATTTGAACTCAGGTCTTCCTAACTTCAGGCCTGGCACTCTATCCACTGTGCCACCTAGTTGTAATCAGAGTGCCTGGGTTCAAATCCAGGCTCTGCTACTTACTACCTACAGGAGCCTACACTTGTCTCTACAGCTTTCTGGGCCTCAGTCTTTTTTGCTGAAAAAAGAGGGGTTGGACTTTTTCTCTATAGTCTTCTGATCTCTGCTATGCCATAGAATGAAATGACCAAACTGGTGTCACCACTCCTCAAGATGAAAATGACCTAGTCATGGGAGCCACCTCCAAATGACTGTAGGTTTCTGCTTATCACCCTTCCAAGTGCTGGACCATGGACAGAGCTCACTGTTCTTTCCCAGAGCCTGGCTCATCTCCCTCCCCCACTTCCTCCCTATCTAGGCTTGTCCTTCCAGCTGACTATACTTCCTTCCTTTCTCCATCTCTCAGTGTTTGATATTCATGCAGGTCCCCTTCTGGGACAGCAGCTGCTCCTAGCTTTCTATTATGCTAAGAGGCCAGCCAGCCTTCGCTCTCCTCTCAGAAATCTTTCCTGTGGTGTTTATCTCTGGCTTCCTGGGGCTGGAGGAATGACTGACTGACTGAGAGGCAGCTAAGCATTACCAAAGGCTAGTGTTAAGTCAAACAGTGGAACAGCTTCCCTTAAGTGTGTTCTTCTCTACTTTCTATTTAGAGATCCCGGTGTTGAGCAATTAGGAAATTAGGTCAGCTCAAATAACCAAGGATTTACCAGTTCGCCAACCTTCTTCCTCCACCCCAGTCCCTTCAGTGAACATTCCCTGAACTGCTTAAATATTTTTAATTTGCTGATTTTCAGGGAAGCTTGCTCAGGTCCTTGAGCTGAACTCAGTGAATCACAGAATTTCATATTTGCAAGGGATAGCAAAGGTCATCCAGTTCACTCTGTAGCTGAAGAAGAATCTTTTTTATAACACATCTGACAAATGGATGCCCAGAATTTGTTTGATGATCACCAGTGAGTGGTGAGCTGCTGCCTCCCAAAGGAGCCTGTTCTACTTTTGGATATTGCTAATTGTTAAGTGTGTGTGTGTGTGTGTGTGTGTGTGTGTGTGTGTGTGTGTTTCCTGATGGTAGCCTATATTTATTGCTTTGCAATTTCCATCCGTTGTTCCTAGTTCTACCCTCTGTAACCAAGCAGAACTAGTCTAATCCTTCTTCCATGTTATCATAGGTCTTCAAATACATTTGTTGTTGTTGTTCAGTTGTTTCAGTCATGTCTGATGCTTTATGACCCTAAATTGGGATAGCTATTATGTTCCCCCAAAATATTTTCTTCTTTTCCAGCCTAAATATCCCTAATTCCTTCAATGGATCATCATATGGCAAGATTTTGATAACTTTCCACATACTTGTTGCCCTCTTTTGGATTCTTTCTAGCATATCAATGTCTTTCCTAAAATGTGGCCCCTTAGACTAAATGCATACTACAGAGATGGCTTAATTAGAGTGGAATATAGTGGTGCTATCACCTTCTTATTCTAGACTGTATAACTCCTTCAAGTCAGCCTAAAGTTTCACTAAGTCTCTTGGCTGCCACATCATACTATATATTGATCACATATCGAGCCTGCAAACCATTAAAATTCTCAGACTTTTTTCCGGTAAAATATGAGAAAGCTGTACCTAGCGTCATGGCAATCAAATTAGGATCTTTTCTGGCTTTTGTTTTACTAAAAATGCCTCTGATTGAATAATGTGATTGGGGAGGATCTTTCCCACCCATTGATGGGCCTGCCCATTGTGAGAAGCTTGATTAGGGGAGTTATTTAGTAGGAGGGTCCCAAGTACCTTTGGCTTTTTCTGTTGAGGCACTGGGTCAGAGTGTTATACCCTCTGGCTCTAAAAAGTATATGAATACTCTGAAGGTGAGGTTTTATTCTGGGGGCTTAGTTTTTGGAAGAAGGTCTGTGTGCCAAATGAGACTCTGGGAAGACACTAAGAAGCCCGGCTCCCCCCCCCCCCCCAAGGCTTTTTGAAAACCCAGATGTTGGTGCTTCCTTTTCTGGTAAAGATGTATGTATATTAGTGGTCAGGGAGTTTGGAAGCACTGTCTGTGATTTTTGATTTCTCTGAAATTTTGACTTTGATTTTCTCTGATACTTGTGCTTGATTAAAGTGATTGTTACCCCCTCAAAAGTTGCCTTTCCTTTTTATGAATTCAGGTCTTAGAACCTGTGTAAGTTGGGGTGCTTACTGATGCACCTAGTCAGACCCATCCTATTTTGAAATTGTGAAATTGATTTTGCAAGAATGAGACTTCGCATTTACCCCAAGGGTGTGCTGGAGACAGCTCTGATGGGCTCTCGAGAACTTATTATTTAGTTTTTGGTATGAGCATTTACACCTCAGAAATTGGCAAGTGCCACAAATCAGGGTTTCATTTACTGTTTTGTTGAGTGTCTAGATTTAAGTTACAGAGAAAATAGTAATAATGCAAATTAAACTTCAAAATTTCTTGTGTATTCTTTTTATTCAGAGCCAGTTGTTAATCATTTACCAGTACACACCTGAATTTACCCTGTTTTTAAAATTATATTTAACTCAATGTTCTTGCTTGTCATCTAGAAGTTTGGATTTGCTTAAAGACAGATTCAGGGCTCAGAAACTACAGGACCTCACCCCAAGAGAATAAGAAGCAGAGCAGGTAAAAAACTATTTGCCTGACTACCTTCTCTTCAGTCAGAGAATTTTGTTTTGGAAGGATAGTCATCATTGGAAATCTCTAGTTCTTGTGCTTTTTATTTATAAGCAAGCTCCCTAATTTGGCCAATTTGCAAATGAGGAACTGTGTTCATAATGGCATGTCTCTACACTGGATAAGAAATTTGGTGGTCTCCTTGATTAGAATTTGCAAAGAGCTTGTTGGTGCTTTTACCAAATAATGATCAAAAACCTCATCATTTGGATGATCTTAAGGCCAGGGTTACATGTTCAGTCCTTTCAGTCACTGTGTAGTAGTTGATGACAAGTTTTTACAAAATTTGAAAATATCTATAAGGTACTGCTCAGTAACTGAAAGGATTACATGTATAACCCTATCATTAACATCATATAAAGAATGAGGTTTTGCTACATACATGACAGTTCTGATGTGACTCCACAAGAAAGAGTCTAAAGGAGATTGGTCAAATGAGCAAGATGGCCAAACCAGATGACCTTCTTGCCTGATTTATGGGTCTGAGAAAGTGTCATCCAGAAATTGTTGACATGTGGTACATAAGGATCAGGTGTCCCATCTTATCAAAATTAAAATAAAAATGTATTATTTAAAACTCAAAAAATGGAATATTTTCAAAATGAATTTACATAAACTTTGAAATGTCTGTTAGAAGTTTGTAACAAATTTCTGAAGTTATGTAACAATAATTTATTTAATAATAGTCTAATAATAATACGCACTGATTTGTCCCTATCCCCTGTATGGGATGATCATATTAGTGGATAGCAGAGTCTAGTGATAGTTTTTTTTTTTCTTTAAGGATGGAGGAGACTTGAACATGTTCAAAGCCTGTCTAGAAGGATCCAGTTTCTCAGCAAGATATGAATTTATTGAAAGTATAGACGGTATGTATTTGTCTTTTGTATCACTAATGATTATCATATAGACCTTGCATATGGTAGTAGTGTGGGAGAAATATCTACTAACATTCTCTGATGTGGGTAGGGTTAATTATTTTAAAAGGCATTGAAGGAGAGGATTCTGGGAAGATGGCAGAGGAAGTCAGAAAATCCCAAGCTCTCCAAATTTCCCCCACAAACAAGACAAAATAGCAACTCAGGGTGAATGTAAGATGGTAAAAGCAAAGAAGAGTTAGGGGTAGTACAGTGGTCTTCTTGGGACAACCAGAGAAAATGTGTCCCTGTGAAGTGTAAACACCTCTATACTAGTTCCAATGAAACAGCAAGTGGTGAGCCTTGGGATTAGCTGGGTTGAGAGGTAGCCTCAGCCCCAGCTACAGGAACTTTTACCTCCTTCACAGTATGGACAGTCTGGCATTTGAATGAGGGGAAGAGTAAGGAACCTCTGCTGATAAAGGATGCCAGGTCCAGCTGTGCTGCTGAGATATGGCACTGGGTGAGAAGAAACTAACACATGCCCTAAGAGTGCAAAAGTGGTGGGGCAGGGACACAACTGGCTATGGGCACTTATGGGGGCGGGGGGGCAGTGTTCTTGGTTTCAGTTTCAGGCCAGAAGGAAGAATTGAAGGAGGATCTGAGGCCAGAGGAAACATTCCCCTCCCTTGAACTAGAGGTGATTACAATAATATGCTGCTACAAATAAAAAAAAATGAATAGGCAAAGAAGAAAGAAGTCAATTATAGAAATTTACTGTAGGAATAGAAAAGACCAGGTTTCTTCTTCAGAGGAGGATACTGAAGCAAAAAAAAAAAAAAGCCTCTTCTATCCCAAAGAGGAACATCAAACTGTCACTTGTCCAAAAAGAATTCATAGAAGAGCTTTAAAAAGACTTTAAAAATCAAATGTGAGAGATTGAGGAAAAATTTTTAAAAATAAGAACAGTACAAGGAAAACAAGAAGATTATGAAAAGAAAGTTAACCAACTGGAAAAGGAGATCCAGAATCTTAAGGAAGAAAACAACTCCTTGAAAATTAGAATTGGGCAAGGGGAAGTCAGTGAAGTTATTAGATACCAAGAAATAATAAAACACAACATAGAGAATGAAAAAAGTAGAAGAAAATGTGAAACATCTCATAAGAAAGCCAATTGATCTGGAGAACAGATGAAGAAGAAATAAGAATAATCAGACTACCTAAAAGCTATGACCAAGAAATAATTAAAGAAAATTGTCCTGAAGCATTAGAGCAAGAGGGGTAAATAGAAATAGAAAATATCTATCCATTGCCATCTGAAAGAGATCCTAGTAGAAAAACCTGTAGAAATATCATAGTCCAATTATGAAAACCCAACTCAAGGAGAAAAATATTATAAGCAACAAGAAAAAATTCAAATGTGGCAGAGCCCTAATTAGAATCACACAAGATCTAGCAGTGGCAACATTAAAAGATCATGGGTCTTGGAACAATATACATTGAAGCACAAAAAAACTGAGATTGCAGCTGAAAATACCAAACTCAGCAAAGTTAAGCATAATTCTGAATTTAAAAAAAGGACATTTAATAAATTGTCAGACTTTCAAGATTTTGTTGCAAAAACTCCTGAACTTAATAGAAAATTTGACATATAAGATACAAGAGAAATATAAGGTACACATCAAAGACTAATTACAAGGGACTCAATAAAACAGACTATTTATTTTTATATGAGGAAATGTCAAATGTATATCTAAGCTAGTTATTAGTAATTGGATAGTTCAAAAGAAAGATTGGAGTAGACCTGAGTACAATGTGATTCAAAAAGTAAAATCATATAGGAAAAGGTAAAAAGAGTGATTATCTTATACGAATTAGGTGTGAGAGGAAGAAATGACACAGAGGAATTAGTTCTGGAACCCTGCTCTCATCAGGAATGGGTTAAAGGGGGAACAATACATATATATCTGGAAGGGTATAGAAGTCTTCTAAATTCAGAAAGAAAAGGGGATAGAGTGGGGAGGAGATAAGGGAGGGATTTTTAGAAGGAACCCTACAAATCTCGGATCTGGATTAGAGAGACAACAATATATACGTTTAGAAGGGAATAAAAATCTAAATTTATAAAGAAAAAAAGAGGGTAAAAGAAAAGGATAAAGGGGGGATATTGAAGGGTGTCTAGATTAATGGGAATGGGATAAAGAGGGACTAACATATTTATTTAGAAGGCTATAAAAGTTTTCTAAATTCGGATAGAAATAAGAGGGTAAAGGGAAAGGGTTGCAGGGAGAGGGTAATGGAGGAATCTTTGGAGGACAGGGTAGGTTAAGTAATAGGAGGGCAAGTTCCCCAGTAGAAGTAACGCAGAGGAATCAGGAGGGTTAGGAATTAAGAGATACACAGAAATATAAAATAAAGATCAGGAGTAGAATTTATTTGAGAAAAAAAGCAGGGTAGTAATCAAGATCTTAGTTAAAGCTAAAGTTAAAATCAAAGTTAAAGCTAAAATAGATTTAACCAAAAGAGAAAAATAGGGAAACTATGTCAGCCATATTAATTAATATTGTTTTAGACCATTTAAAATAACTAGTCAGTATAAAGTTGGAATATTGTTGTGGTGAAAGAAATGATGAGCTTATGGATTCACAAAAATATGGAAAGACTTGGACTTAATGAAAGATGTTGTCCATCCTCAGAGAAACAGAGGACAAACAAGTATAGAACAGTCTTACAAAGATGCACATGTGTGTATATATACATATATATGTCTATATGTGAGCATACTTATAGATACCTAAGTATAGGTATGTATAAGTGTATGTATACATATATGTGTATACATTTTTGTACATACATATGTATGTATATGTGTGTGAATATGTATGTATGTGTATACACACACACACTTAAATGCAGCCTCTTGGGGAGGGGAGGAAGGAGAAAAAAAGCAAAGTAAAAAAGTGCACAGCAGAAAAAAAAACTTATAAGAAAGCAAAAAAAAGATGGCCAGCTCTGAACACAGTGTGTAGTATTTATTATATAGGCTTCCTTGAAATGGAAATTTATTGCTGTGTATTTTGAATCTTCTCTTACGTTCTACAGTATACATGACAATGATTTTTTTCTTTCTTTTCTTATTTTGTATTTAAGCTTTAGTATTTAGCTTATAATAGATTTCTTTGTCTTTTCCTACGGTGTATTTGAGTTTAAAATAAATCATTAAAATAAGGTGTTGAAAATTTGACACTTGACTGGTGCAGGGAACTAAGGTTTGTTTTGTTGATGTGACTTCCTTGTCACCAAAATAAAGATGAGAAGCTCCAACAATTCTCTGAGGCTTGATCATGGACCACCTTGAACAACATATCGTCAAGGAAGCTGTTCTCAACTGACTCATGGCTAACCTTAATGAATATTCTTTCCCTTCTATGACTCTCCATATGTTGAAAAGGATAAGTAAGCTACCTTTTCTTAATGGCTGGATTGTCTGCATTAACAAATTAGCCCTTATCAACTCACTATTCCCTTCTCCAGCTGCTCTTCCAACCTTTTCATCCCCCTTCAAAGCTCCCTTGGCTTCCCCCTCACTGCCCTCTCAAGTAAGATTCACACCTTATTTCTTTAACAGAAAAATTGAACTCATTTGCCATGAATTGCCTCTTCTCTCTCCTTCCCAATCTCATATCACCCACATGCTCTTATATCCCATTCCATCCAATCTCCTCCAATTCTATCCCTCCAATTCTCCCATTCTATCTCCTCCAATGGATTGCTTCTTCTGTCATCTTCCTTATCTCAACTATTTTCAATCTCTCCCTGTCTATTGGCTCCTTCACTAATGCCTACAAACATGCCCATATCTCCCCCATTTGCCGAAAACCCTCACTTGATCCTTCCATCTGGCATCATCCTAAATCTTTTCTATCCTTTGTCTCTAAACTCCTTGAAAAGGCTGTCTACAATAAATGCTTTCACTTTCTCTCACCCTCTTTTAACCCCTTACAATCTAGATTCTGACCCCTCCTTCTATCCAGACTGCTCTCCCCATAGTCACCAGTGATCTTTCAATTGCCAAATACAATGGCTTTCTCTTAATCAAGAAGAATTTTTCACTCTTCATGACTTCTGACACTGACAGCTTTTGACATTGACTACCCTTTTCTCTGTGATACTTCCTCCTCTCTAGATTTCTGGGAAACCACTTTCTATTGGCTCACTTCCTACCTATCTGACCACTCTTTCTCAGGCTTCTTTGCTGGACTCTCATCCAGGTCATGTCCCATAGGACTCTGTTCTGGGCCCTTTTCTCTTCTCCCACTTCCCTTGGTGATCACATAGACCCCCATTAATTTAATTATCATCTCTATGCCGATGTTTCACACATCTACCTATACTGTCCTAACCTCTTTGCTGACTTCCAGTTTCACATCTCCAACTCCCTTTCAGACATTCATCTCAAACTGGATCCAGTAGGCGTCTTAAACTCACCATGTCCAAAACTGAACTCATTATCCTCTGAACCTCCCCGGACAAATTCGCTATTACTGTGAAGGGCACCACCAACCTCTCAGTCCTCCAGGCTTGTAATCTAGGTTTCGTCCTTGACTCTTCACTATCTCACCCTCATATCTAATCTCTTCACCTTTGCAATATCTCTCAAATACTTCCCTTTCTCTCTTCTGAGATGGCCATCTCCCTGGTGCAAGCTCTTATCACCTCACACTTGGACTATTGCCATGGGCTGCTGGTGGGTCTGTCTGCTTCAAGTCACTCCCTACTCCAATCTATTCTCTTTTCACCCTCCAAAGTGACTTTCCTCAAGCACAGATTTAACCACCTCACATCCCCTTACTCAAGAAACTCCAGTGGCACCCAGTCATTTCTGGGATCATGTACAGAATCCTCTGACTTTCAAAGCTCTTTAAAACCTAACCCCCTCCTACCTTTCTAGTCTTCTTACACTTTACTCCTTGGAGCAACAAGGATAGAGGGGATAGAACACCAGTGCAGGAGTCAGGAGGATCTGAGTTCAAATCTCACCTCAGACACTTGACACTCACTAGCTGTGTGACCTTGGGCAAGTCACTTAACCCCAATTGCCTCATTCTGGGTCATCTCCAGTCATCCTTATGAATATCTGGTCACTGGATTCAGATGGCTCTGGAGGAGAAGTGAGGCTGGTGACCTGCACAGCCCTTCCTCACTCAAAACAAAGTCAAGTGCAAGTCATGTCTTTATTACCCGGATGGCATGGTTTTCTTCGGCAGCAAGAAGCAACACACACACTTTACTCCCCACCATGTACTCTTCGATTTAAAGACACTGTCATTTTGGCTGTTCCAGAAACAAGACACTCTATCTCTCAGTTCTGGCATTTTCTCTCTCTGTCTCCCATGTATGAAATGCTTTCCCTTCTCATGTCTACCTCCTGGCTTCCTTCAAGTTCCAATTAAAATTTCATCTCTTACAAAAAGCCTTTTCCATCCACTTTTAATTCCAGTGCCTTCCTTCTAAATTTCTCTTATTTATCCTGTAGATAGCTTTTGGTACATATTTGTTTTGTTTGTTGTCTGTTTCATTAAATTGTGTGCTCCTTAAGGCCAGGAACTATCTTTTGACTCTTTTTGTACCCCTAGAAGTTAGTGCAATGCCTCACGCATACTATATAATTGATAAATATTTATTGTCTGATGGGATGAGTCTCAAGTGTTTCCTTCCATTTTAATCTTGAACCAGAGATATCAGCCTAAACTAGCCAGCTCTAGTCTACTACAGTAGGCATTTAATAAATGGTTTTGAATGAATAAGTTTTATTCACAGGTAGTTTAAAAGGTGTGAATTGTGTTTTTCGTATTGTCCATTAGTCTCTTTATGTGATTTGTTTAGGCCTAGAAGGCCAACCTTTGATAATGTCTGAATTGAAAGCAGACTTTTAGTGTATTATTTGACCTCGGGGGTGTTGGGATCTCTTTTATATCTAATATCTTTAGCTATAAGAATCATCATGGCATAGTGACTTCAGAGTTAACAAGACTTGGGTTCAAATACCTCCTCTGACATTTGCAATAGGCCTGGTCTTGGGCAAGTCATTAACTTATTAGTGCCCCAAGCAATTCTCTAATAAACTACAGAGCTAGTATCATTTTACACTGGTAGAGGGAGTTATTAGGTGTTCTCAATACCAATGAAACTACAAGATTGGTTGCAAACAAATTTTTGGAGATTGGTGCCAGAAGGACATGGCATATGTGTGGCAATGAAAATATAAAATCTTTTTTTAATTAAGGTTTTGAATTATAAGAACAAATGAATTATTAGTCTCACCATTCCCTTGCTGAGAAAATCCATGTGCTGTCCATTACCTAAGGAATAAGTCTAACTTTTTGTTCTTAAAAAAGTAAAAACCTAATTCTGTCCTAAGTGGGATATTACATCCACCCAATGTTAGCTCCTACAAATACCCTATATGAATCCTCTACTTTAGATACACTTGTCTCTCACAGTTCTTTGGGCACACTATGTACCTTCCTGCCTCTGAGGCTTTGCTTGTGATTTTCTATCTTAGCTGGGATGTCACCTTTCCTCTATCCCCCTGTCCCCACCATGACACTCCCTGTTTCTCACTTAGCCAAATCTTAGACAACTGTTAGAGCCCAACTTAAACTTCCTTCCTCAACAAAGCTTTCCCTTCCTCTCTTCCAACCCATATTTATCTCCACCTTGTCAAATTCTCATCTTGTACATAGGAGAGCTGAATTGCTCAAGTATTCCCTATGGTCTGACCTCTGGCTCTAATATCTATCATTCTAAGTCAGAGCTAGAAGGGACCTTGAAGGTCATCTAATCTAATCATCACCTAAAGCTCAAAGTTCCTCTAGGCCAACACAACAAACAACCATCAAGGCTCTGCTCAAGGATTTAGCCCAGATAACATGACCTAGCACTCAGTTATATACTATCTCTATTATTTAATAGTTTCATGTGTATAAATCTCAGGGTTTTTCCCCCCTAAAAACACATTTGCCCAAATGAGATAACTTATAGAAAGTGCTTTGCAAGCCATAATGTGCTATTTAAATTCTATGATTTAAATTCTATGAATAAGCTACAATCATCATTGTTCTACTCAAATAAAAATATCTGATATTTACATGGTATTTTATGGTTCACCAAAGCCCTTTACAAAGTATGTGATCCCTGCACTTATTATGTGAGAGAAGCTGAATGGGTATTATTAGTCTCATTTTTACATTTAAGAAAACTTCTAGGGGAATAATTTGCCCAAGGCCACTAGAAATAGAGAGAGATGGGATTGTAATCTAGGTTTTCTGATCTAAATCCAGTTCCTTTCCCTAACCCAGATAAACTCTCACATCCAGGCTCCCTTCCCTCTATCATGACCTCCTGTGACCTCTGACTTCCAGGAAGCCAGGGTGACCCCTGGCATTGGCATTCCTGAAAGAAGAAGGAGAGGGTTCTGAACTTGCTATTGCAGATCTCATGTCAGGGCATCATCCATACTCGTGCCTTTTGGGGTATGAGTTCCATATAATCTTTAGTAGTTTGCACCACAAACTCAACCAGGGACACACACATGCATGAATACACACACAGGAACACAAACACAAACATGGGGGAAAGTCACTCAGGTAAAGTGCTCTCCCAAGAGGTGCATTGGTCTATCACAAAGTTCTCCCCTGTTTCTCCACCTCTCTTGCTTTCCTTTTGAGAGCACAGTTGGATTGGTTACATGAAGGGTCTGGGCCAGTTCATCTTTTATAGACTGGCTGAAGGCAAATTCCAAGAAAGAGAGAGGGAGAGGGAGAGGGAGAATGAGGGAGGGAGGGGAAGGGAGAGAGAGGGAGAAAGAGAGAGGAAAGAGAAAGATGAAGAGAAGAGAGGACAGGGGAGGAGAGAAGAAGAGAGGAGAGGAGAGGAGAGAAGAGGAGAGGAGAAGAGAGGAGAGGAGAGGAGAGGAGAGGAGAGGAGAGGAGAGGAGAGGAGAGGAGAGGAGAGGAGAGGAGAGGAGAGGAGAGGAGAGGAGAGAAGAGGAGAGGAAAGGAGAGGAGAAGAGAGGAGAGGAGAGGATGCATGTGGTGCCCTCGTAGGATTACTGGCTTCCCTGCTCCAGCTCAATGATCACACTCCCAGATGATGTCAAGATTCTTTCCCCACCTCAGTTAAAAGAACCCAGATTCAAATGTTGCATCTTACATGTACAAGGACAAGTTATCTAGCCTGTGTCCCAGGTAACTTATGATTGTTAGCGAGAGTTGCATTTCTGGAGTTGCATCAGTAGAAGTCGTTTCTACCCTGGGAAGATCTTTTGCCAATGAAATATATCATAGGTCTAGATACCCTTCAAATTGTCTTCCACCCTGTAAGCTCGAGCATCCCATCACCCATCCAGATTCTCTTCCTCCTCCCTAGAATCAGGGTATGGTTTAACTCTTCATTGCTTTTGTAGCATAAGCATTGTTCCTTTTGTCTTTGTTCAGTCATGTGTGACTCTTTGTCACACCATTTGAGATTGTCTTGGCAGAGATACAGGAGTGGTTTGTCATTTCCTTCTCCAGCTCATTTTACAGATGAGGAAACTGAGGCAGACAGGGTTAAATAACTTGCTCAGGGTCACACAGCTAGGAAGTGTCTGAGGCCAAATTTGAACATAGGAAGATGGGTCTTCCTGACTCCAGGCCTGACTCTCTAGGCATTGAGCCACCCAGCGACCCCTTTTATTACTTTACAGGCTGGTAAAAGACTGTTCCCCAAGGAGATCATAAATTCCTCCAACTTTGAGTACAGCTTCTAGTGTGATGAAGGGCCGGTTTTGGAACACTGGCTCAGGCATTTCGTCTTTATAAGCTGAGTTTAAGCAGCCTTAGAGAGGAAGAAAGATAGGGACCATATCTTAATACTGGGAGCATTGTGTGCTCAATATTCATACGTTCATCCCCTTTTTTTAAGCCCTTTATGGCTTCTCATCTGAACCATTGCAACAGACACCCTCTTAATTGTAGAAGCAGAAATAGACAGTGTTGGACTTGGAGTCAGAAAGATTTGAGTTTGAATCTTCCCATTTACTAGCTGTAGGACCATGGGCAAGTCACTTTAGCTCTCTCAACCTAACTTTCCTTACCTGCAAAATGGGTATAATTACAGCATCTATGTCACAGGGTTGTGGTGAGGATCAGATTAGATAATCTAAGTAAAGTGCTGTGCAAATTTTTAAATGCTATATAAAGGCTTGGTATTATTACTAATCCTATTCCTGATTTTTCTCCTCTTTTAATCCACCCTCTAAACAACTACCAAAATAATCTTCCCTAAATAAATCTTTCTAAAGAATTCTGACCATGCAACAATCCTGGCCAAAAATTTTTCATTGGTTCCCTATCGCTTCTAGGATAAAATATAAACACCTCAACTTAGCATTTAAAGTCATTCATGATGTGGCTCCCACTTACCCTTCTATGCTTATATCACATTATTCCCTTAATTTACTTTACATTTTAATGAAACTGGTTTGCCTGCTATTGTCCTTATGTGACATTCTATCTCCCATCTCTAGCCTTTGCATAAATTGTTCCAAATGTCTGGAATCCACTCCTCTCTTTCTCCATCTCCACCTCTTTGAATCCATATTTTCCATTAAGGCTCAGCTAATGGTGTATGTGGGGGTGGCTTTTGAGTCACCCTAGTTATCACTTCTCCCCCCTCTTCTCATTTTGTCATATGCTTCCCTTTTGTATCCCTCCAGGAAAATGGAAACTCTTGAAGAGCAGGGAATTATTTTTGCCTTTTTATCTCTAACATCTAGCATGGTACCTGGCATATACTGAGTCCTTAATAAATGATTGTTGGGTTGTACTGGGGAGACATGGCTTTGGAAACATTTTTTCATTCCCTAATGGGACCGTCATAAACAATGACTTGGCCAGAACATGTGACTCTGCTATCCAATTTCAAGTTCTCTTCATAGCCTGGATGTAACAGATGGTCTCTTTCCCTATCCAATGAATTTTTTTTTTCCTATGGTAACATAAAAAACAAATAACAACAAGTTTTAAAAATCTGTAGCACCTGAAAACTTTTTTTTTCCAATTACTGTGGCTTTTCACAGAAGGTTATTGTAGCTGAACTTTGCTGTAAAACTGATTTTTTTCTTTGTGTAGTCCTAGATGGACTTTGGATGATAAAAATGTGCTCCCAGGGTTATCTCTGAGAAAAGTGTAATCCACTGTATTCTTTGCCTCCCAGTTTTTCCTCTGGCTTCTTGATTTCGTTAGTTCTTATCTCCCACTTTTTATTTCACAGCTGCCTGAGCCCTTAAAGAATTTTCCCTCTGCCTTCGCTCTGCTTTTCAAGACTTTGTTCAGGGGACCTCCAAAGTGTGATGTCCCCCACTCCTTTCTAGCTGAGGCCTTTGGGAGATAGGGAGGCTGCTGGTCAGAGAGGCAATAATTCTAGAAAGGGATACTGCCCCCATAGGCCCTCCTTACCCAGCCCAAATAAATACTCAATTCATGGGACATGTAATTGACTGAGAATTCCAAACATCTGTCACTCAGGCTGTGGGACTGTGGAAGATTTCTTTAAATAAGTCTCTCCCTCTGTCAGGCTACCTATAGTCATTTGAATCAGCTCTCTTTGGGTACAGGGATGTCTAGCTTCCCCTCCTCCCCCACTAACACCCCAAGGAGTAATATTATATATTTATATTCACAAGTATTATTTCTACCATTAGAATATGAGCTCCTGGAGAATAGGGATTATTTTTTTTCTTTGTACTTGTATCCCCAGAGCTAGCACAGGATAGGTCCACAGTAGGACCTTAATTGTCTCTTTATTGGTTGGGATTGATAATACATAGGTTGTTAGTTTTTTTTTAACTTCAAAGAGCTCTCAACTGAAAGTATCATAGAATATAGAAACTGGGAGGGAAATTAGAAATAATCTGTTCCAATTGCTTCATTCCACAGATGAAGATACAGAAACCCAGAGGCATGAAGTGATTGTCCCTGGTCACCCAGGTGGTAAATGGTAACCCTGGGATTCAAACCCAATCCTTTGAAAGAAAGTTACCATTCCTCTACACCATGACTCATCTGAAGGTATACCATTACTAGAATTGGGCTGTAGCTGTTTTAGTAAAATGATATTAATGAGAATACTCAAATGAATCTGGGACCTCCTTAATGTGATATTTCCTACAGTGTTGTAGAATGAAATACATCCAGGCCTGCCCATCCTATACAACTCTTGTTCATAAATTGGGGGGAGGAAGGATGTCTACCTAAACAGCTGGAGCTTGGCTTCACTTTTTCCTGACATCTCAAGGATATCATTGGAGAATCCTGGCATCTCACACTCTTACTAGGAGATTAGAACATGCAAAGGTGGAAATGTGTGAGAATGGTGAGAAATAGATGGGAAAGCATGTTTCAGAAGACAGAATAAGCTAGGCTAAAGACTCATAGACTAAAGAAAAGTCTTATGTCTGGATATCACAAATAGTGTCTTTGAGAAAAAGATGGTTGGTACCAGACATGGGAAGCAGGAAACGATATCACAAAAAAAAAGAAAGAAATTGCTTATATTTTAACAGACAGGAAAAAAGTTGCTGTTAACCTGGAATACAGTCATCATCACTGAATCAACAGACACTGGCCTGTCAGAACAAAGATAAAAAAAGCTAGGAAAAAAGAGAGGGGAGAGAAAGATATGGTACATAGCTAAAAGAATTCACTCCTGGATTTTAATCAAGTAATTGGTAATAAAAATGGGTAATAGCCAGAAAAAAGACAACACCAAATATAAGTTTTTTATACTGTCATCTAAATAATGTAAATCAGAAAGAGCCCCAAAGATCCAGAAAGTGACTTGGTCAGCACACTTTTGCTTTACTTGCCAAACGGAGAGATGGTGGCCAAAGGCAATATAAATTTAAAATACAAATGATATAAATAACTTAGATTTAATTTAAAATATAAATTTGTTTGAAAATTCTTACAAAGAGGAATGATGGATGATGTGGAGCAACAGCATCTCATGAAGCAGGGAGAAGCAATGAAAATTAAAACTACTTTAAAGAAAGTTTGGCAAAATATCCAACTAAGCAAAGTCAACTTGAGGGCATTTGTGGATGAAAATAACAACCAAAATAACGCATTTGTATGCAACAACAGCTCACATTTATGTAATATATTTAAATTACTGTGTACATAACATAAAGGTCTGCAATAGGCTTTCCTATTGTAGGTAGAAATTCAAATATTATCTCTATGTTATAACTGAGGAAACTGAGGCTCTGAGAGGTTATGACTTGCTTTAATTAATTGATCAATTTAGTTAATTGATCACTCAATTAATAAGAGTCTGAGGCAGAATTTGAATCCAAGACTACTGACTCTAAGTCTGGAACTGTAACACACCATTTTGCCTCTCTGTTTTAAAATATGATGACTTATTATTACTCTTAATCCAGTTCCTCTCTCTGATCTTAAATGTGTACTTTCCTCTTCCCATTGGTCATGAATCTATCTGTTTCTAGTGAATTGTTTCATTACAAAATGAAACTATACAAGTGTTTCTAACTAAAGATAAAGAATTGGTTACATTTATTTTCCTCTGAACCAAAAAAAGAAGACAATGGGAAGGAAATAGGAATTATATAGTCCACTGAACTCTAGCTATCCCTTAGTATTTATTCATTTATGACCGTAATAAGAACGGTCACAACAGAGTAATGACTGTGTCATAGTTGACCAAGTTGTTTTTTTTTTTCAGAGTCATGAAGGCCTGGGTTCTAGTCTTCTCTCTTATACTCACTAATTCTATGACCTTGAGCAAGCCACCATTTCTCAATGCATCAGTCACTTGAAGAAATGTAAGTTACGGATGATTTGTGGACCGAAATGGAGTTATCTACAGTGATGAAATTATACATATATTTTATATTTATACACATAATATGCAATGTATATTTTTATATTTATATATAATGCATATATATTATGTATAATCTATATAATCTCATTATTGTGGATAACTATATATAAAATATAATTTATATATATTTATATATAATTTACATATATTATACATATAATACAAATATATATAATTTCATTGTTATGGATAACTCCTATTTTGGTCCACAAATATATCTATATCTATATGTAATATACATGTGTGTATGTATATGTATGCACACATATATGTGGGTGTGTTTGTGTGTATACATAATATATATACTGTATAGATGTGACATATACATTTCTAATTAAAGGGGCCATCCCTTGATTACTTCTTAAAGAGACCTATTCACTGAACGGGCACCACCTCACTCTAAGTGAGTACCTGAAGAGACCTTAGCCTAAAAGGACCAAGGTCTCCCAGTGCACCCTGGGTCATCTCCAGTCATCCTGATAAATATCTGGTCACTGGACCCAGATGGCTCAGGAGGAGAAGTGAGGCTGGTGACCTGCATAGTCCTCCCTCATTCAAAACACAGTCAAGTGCAAGTCGTGTCATCATTTCTCTGATGTCATGGTCCTCTTCAAAAACGAAGGACAAACACAATATATTATTGTATATATACACACATACATATCTATAATACACCCGTATTAAATGGTAATAGATAAAGGTAATACTACCTGGTGGCCAAGAAGTCATCTGTAGAATGTATAAAATCATAGAATTCTATAACTTGCTTTCTTGGACCTTGGCCAAGTCACAAACTCTCTGAATTGTAGTTTCTTCATCTATAAATTCGGACCTATCTATGTGAGGTTGTTATGAGATCAAATGAGGAAAACGTGTGTACCTATCTATACCTATGCTTATATCCATATCTGTGTGCATGTATACATTTAGAATTATGTAATAAATGGTAATAAGGCAAAACTTTCATTATAAAACTAACACACATACACACGCATATATAACATGTACATGTGTGCATATACACACAACTCATATATGTATATACATGTGATGTGTGCACACACGTAATACGTATACACATGTAACACACATATACACATGTAATGTGTATACACTGCATATATGTAGCACTATATTACATACTTGCAATGTAACATATACACATGCGTATACAATACATATACAACATGCACTCATGTATGCATGCACATCCATGCATGATACACATATATGTGCACACATATAACAATACATTCATACATATGCAAATACTCTTAAATGAGTAGTCTATTTTCACATAGAGGACAATTTTCTCAGCCCTACCAGCTGCTAGTACCTTCCTGTTCCATATTATTTTCCTTTTATTCTGCATTTATCATGTCTATACCTAATTATTTACATTTTCCTCTTTTAGGAGAATTTGTGCTCCTAGAGGACAAGGCCTATTTTTGGTATTGCTTTGAGTCCTGGTGCTTAATAAATGCTTATTGGCTGACTGGCTTGTTCTGACCTACTGACTTACCCTCTGTCCAGAACATCTTCCAAGGCAATGAGACACCTCAGGTGAATCTTTATTTTCCTGTTTTTTCATTTTGCTTGATGTCAATACTCAGCAGATTGTTGACTAAAACTATCTCTTTCACCAATTCTGTCCTAGCATTTTGCATAATTTTAATATACGCGTGGGAGACAATGGATATGAGGAGCATGGTCAAGGTTACATGTTATTCTACTGAGTCAAATGCTTTAAAAATCAATAAATAAGAGAGTCAGCAGCCTCTTATATTCTCTATGCCTCTCAGTCAGTTGTGTGACTGTGAAGAACTGGTCTGCTATAGAAAATCATCTGCAAAAGCCTGCCTATTCCCTTATCATGTTTTGAGCAGGGGGATACTTTAGGTTTGTGCATAGAGCATTCTCATAAACATTTTATAGAGATGAAAAAGAGGGGGTGTGGGTTGATAGCTGCTGGTACTTTCCTAGTTCTCTTTGTTGGTAAAAGCACCATCAGTTGTCTTTCCCATTCTATTTGAATCTTTCCTTCTTTGAATTATTTTAAGAACTTACCTCTAAGTACCTTTAAAAATCATGTCTGCTCCGTAACAAGTTCCTTTTGTATAAATCTGTTTAGATTCAACTGTTCTTCCTTTATTTTAAATGCCCTGACCATTTCTTCAGATAGTATATTTTGTACCATGAGGTTGAATTCAAATATGTCGGTTTCATGACAATTTCCAATGAAAATAAGTCACCATGAAACACAAAAAGTCTGTTCCATTTCTATGCTGTTTGTTGCCCTCTTTCTGATTTAAGCTACTCTCCAGATGCTCTGGTTTCCTTGGATTCACCCCAAGTTCACTTCAGGCTCATTTTCATCATGGTTGCTTTTTCACTATTTTGTAAGAGGATATTGATCACAGACCTCCACCATTCTCTTCTATAATGATTTGTTGAATAACCTTGTAGGCTAAACTAACTTTGCTCTTGGCTCCCATGTCTTCCAGCTTGGCAAGGAAATGAAGCATTTCCTTATTGAAGTGATTTCACAGGAGGCCCTGTTGCCCTCCTTCCTCTGGCTACCGTACTGCATCAGTAAACTTTTCTAAGAAATGCTGGTAAGTCAATGGTATTGTTTTTGTCCAATTCATTTATTTTATTTGACTTGATAGCTTTTCAAATGAGGTCAACTCGGAACTGCTATAATCACACACTGTGTCCACTTTTCATTTTTATATTCTGTCCTAATTTGTATGTTTGGATTCCTACTATCAAATATCAAATGAGATAATATTTGTAAAGTGCTTAGCACAGCGTCTGGCGTGTGTTCTTCCATTCTCCTTATTACCAGTTGATTATCTGACTCCACAAAGACAGCTGAATCTGAAATAACTATGCCTGTAAGCAATCACTTCCTGTCCCTTAAGATATAATTGATTTCCTTTTACAAAATGTAATTTGAGGATTGTCACCCTAGTACATTCTTCTTGAAGGGAGTGTATGTGATACATAGACGTCAGGTATCTGATTAGTCCAGAAGGCTTTCACTTCTCCTTTCTTGATCCCAAACCATATTTTCTAACATTGGTTTGGTTTTCTCCTCCCTCCCCACTCCTCCTCTGTGTTTCTTCGCATCAAAGCTATTGAGTATGTAGGTTTTTATTGGCTTTCTTTGGAGGATGATGTTAAGTGCTTCATAGGATTTCTCTTTTCCTTCATTCTTTTTACAGATACTGGTCCATAAGGCACAATTATCTTCATGCTAGGCTGTTTGGCTTATACTTCTCATACTGTGATATGAGATGACCAACTATCTCATAAATAGATTTTCTTGTTGTCTTTGAGTGAACGATGAAACCAATTACTCTAATTTCATCATTTGTCTTTCCAGTGGTAACCTAACCCCTTGCCTTTAGTTTCTACTTTTCTATGTCTTCTCATTTCTCCGAGAGGGATGATGTCAACAGGGACATGGAGTAAATGATTGGTCACTTCACAGAGAGCAAGAATTCAAAGAACAATAGACTTATGTTTGTAGTCAGTCTAAGAACTGTGTGGTTCATAGCTTCCCCTTTCCCTTTTTTATTGTTTTGCCATCCTCACTATTGAAGTAATAGTAATAGCTAAAATCGATATAGTACTTACTCTGTGCAAGGCTACATGCTAAGTGATTTATAATTATTATCTTATTTGATCCTTACAACAACCCTGGGAGGGAAGTACTATTATTATCTCCATTTTATAGATGAGGAACCTGAGGCAAACAGACATCACGTGACTTGCCCAGTGTCATACAGCTGGTAAGTGTCAGAGGCTGGATTTGAGCTCAGGCTTTCCTGACCTCAGGCTTGCTCCTCTGGTACCACTTAGGCATTATGTCATGGGACTGAGAGCCATTTTTCATTTGTACCTATTTTCTAAGTTGCTATAGCCAAAAGTAAATCACCTATCTGTCAATCTTTTAGTGACGAACCTCTATATTTACCAAATTCTGATTGGGTAATCCAAGAAAAAGAAGGACACAATAAATCATTTTTTTCTGATCCAAGTTGGCATAGGAGGTCATGCAGAAGTATCTGTGTACCCTAGAGAAGAGGAATGTCCAGGAATGGCTGTGCAGAGCACTCCAGCACCCAGGAGAAGCTATGCACCAGAAGAAGAAGAGGTCCCATACCCTCATCAGGGTATCACCATAGGAATGGGGTGTCACTTAGCAACCTTGTAACCCACTATTCAGTTCTGAACCAAAGATCCAAGATGGACTGAGAAGGGACCTGCAACCTGGAGTGATATATTGGTTTGAGGAAGGAGGGAGAGAAGGCAAATTTTTCTGAGTGAAAAAAAAAATACCAAATCATCTGCATGCCACAGTGAGCCATGGGAATATAATTGGATAACAGTGTACTAATTCAATTAGGGCAGCTAGACGGTGTAGTGGATAGAGTGCCAGGCTTGGACTAGGAAGGTCTGAACTCAAATCTGATCTCAGACACTTACTAGCTGTGTGACCCTGGGCAACCTATTTGTCTCAGTTTCCTCATCTGTAAAATGAGCTAGAGAAGGAAAAGATGAACCACTCCAGTATTTTTGCTAAGAAAACCTCAGACAGGGTCATGTAGACTTGGGCATGACGGAGAAACAACCAAGCAGCAACGATACCAATCCTGAGACCACTATAAAACTTCCTCAATGAAAATCATGGGAGAAATCTGTCTAACTAGTTGCACTGGAAAAGCAAAGTAGATGACAAACTAAAAACTCAGAGTGTCCTGGCTAAAATTTTGATGGATAGTTCATCAAGTTTTTCCTTCAGCATAATTATCTTAGACAGATATGTATGCTGCAGAACTTTCTCCCTAACACCATCTTGCTTCCATTTATCTAAGGCAACATCATTCTTCTAGTCCCCCAGGTTAACTAGGAATCATCCTCGATGTTTCACCCTCTCCCATCCCCTCTATCTAAGCAGCTGTTAAATTTAGATGATTCTTCTCCCTTAATAGGTCTCAGACCATTCCCTGCTCTCTATTGCCATTCCAACCCTCTAGTCTGGACTTTGCCTCATTTTACTTGGATAGCTTCCTACTGAGTCTCTTTAACTCCAGTCTCCATGTAACTGCCAAACCCATAGCCTCACAGTCTGGCTCTGACCATGTTACTCCTCCCTCCACCCTGGGAGTTTTACTGGATCCCCACTTGGGATAAAGCATAAAATCCTTGGTGTAGCATTTGAAGTCATTTGTGATCTGGCTCTAAGTTATCTTCCCCTCTTTCCACCTTTTGTACTCTGTGATCTAGCTGGACTGTATTCACTGCTTCCCAAATGGAATATTCGTCCCCTCACTTCATTACTTTTTCATAGGCTATCTCTCATGCCAAGAATGCTCTCCCTCCCCATTTCTGCTTCTTAGCACTCCAAGCTTTGGGGTTCCTGACTTCCTTAGTCATTTGTAACTCCTGATTATTGTGTATTTACTGGAGGACTTTATGCAAGTCCCAACAGAAGAAATCCCACCTTGTACAAGAGGCCTTTCCTAATTCCCCTTAAGTTTAGTACCTGACCCTCTTGTTGATGATTCACTATTTATCCTGTGTATCCAGCAACAACACAACAGTAACAATCCTATCGGTGACTTATTTGTATATAGTTGGCACGTTGTGTCCTCCGTTAGATTATAAGCTTCTTAAGGGTGGGGACTATCTTTGCCTATCTTTGTATTCCCAGCATTTAGCATAGGGCCCGGCACATAGTAGGCACTTAATAAATGTTTACTGACTGACGGCATCTACTATGTGGAACTTCAATTTGGCTGTTACTGTTCAGTTGTGTCTGACTCTGTGTCACCCCATGGACTTTCATTCCTGGAGTTTTCTTGGCAAAGATAATGGGGTGCTTTGCCATTTCTTTTTCCAGTGCATCCCCATGTTACAGATAAGAAACTGAGGGAAATAGGAGTCAAGTCACTTGCCCAGGGTCATACAATCTGAGGCAGAATTTGAACTCAGATCTTCCTGACTTTGAGCTTCCAGGGCAGGTAGGTGGTGCAGTGGCTAGAGCACAAGGTCTGTCAGACCGCCACCAGTACTGCACCTCCCAGCTGTCTTTCATTTGACTAGAAGAATGTAAATTCTTTGAAAACAGGAATTGTTTCATTTTTTTTACTTGCATTTCAAAATGGTCCTGGCTCATAGATGCTAGGTATGCACTTATGTAAATGCTTGTTCTTGGATAGGTTGATTGAGATGTCCAGTGACCTGGGCCCCAAACTAAGTAGGTGCAGAACAGACTGAGTTCCATTTAAGAAATTATGTGCAGTATTGTCATGCTGTTTGCTGCCTCCAAAGCTCATCTCCTTAACAGCAGTAGTCAGTCATGTTAGTCGTCTGTGAGCTGTGGAGCACCACAATCTCAGAAGAGTCAGAATTATGAATAAACCCAAGGGCGATGAACAGATGCAAAGTGGGTGTTCACAAACTGTAGCATGTTACCAACAATGATGTATGATGGTTAGCATTGTAAAAGACACCATCAAGGATACAGTCACTAGACAAGGAGGTTTGTGGAAACTTGGCTTTGTTCAGAAAATGCCCCATTCTTTGTTCCCTTCTCCAAGACAGTAGCCCTCCTTTTTCTCACTCACCAGATGGACTTGAGACAGACTTAAGGAACTCCTGACTGTTTCCTTCTGCCCCTCTCAGATCTTTCCTAAGTTGCTTAATAGTCTCCCTTTGATAATGTGTCTCTTTATATGCCCCTTTTCGAAATTCTGGCACTGTCACCTGACAATCTCCAGGTGGTTCTCTCTCTACCCTTAGTGAGTGATTTCAGCACCCAGCTTATAGTCCTCATCTCAACTCCTGCCCTTGTCCTCAGGGACTTCAATATGCATATCGAAGATCCTTAGCCTCTCAGTTCCTCCATCTCAGCAACTCCTCTTTCTTCCTCAGAGACATGTTAGATCTCAACATTGCCTCAAAACTTGTTCTACCTCAAAAATCTGGAAATGTGGAATTGCCCTTTTTGATCACAATCTGCATTTCTTCCACCTCTCCCACTTCCTTACTCCTCAATCTTCACCTTAACCTAGAACCTCTTGTTTCTCAATCCCTTCCTTTTCTCCTAGCATATCACCTCTATTTTGGCATTTCTTTCCTTTTGGTCTTATTTTTATAATTAATCAGTTCAAGAAGGCACTGTCCCCTACCCTTGGATAACTTTTCTTTCCTTTTCATGCCCAGCAAATCACTAACCTTTCCCCTTCATCTGTCTGCTCTTGTTCTAGTCCCAAGCCTTTGAATTAGGCTGGAGGAAGCACCAAAACTGCTATCTGCCTCCCACATGACATCAACTGGGCCCTCACTGACACATGGAATTCTTCCATTCGTTTCTTATTTGTTCATCTAGATCCAAAGGTTATTCTACTTTAAACCTCTTTTTTCCCAAGTTCTTTGAGTATATGGGGCCGTTTCATTTCTCCTTTGTAAAGCCTGTACTATACAGTATCTTTCATACAGTCACTATATTTGTGATTTCAATGGTATAACACAATGATCTCCAAAGTGGGAACTGAAAGTTCATTCACTTCAGGGGGAATTGTGACTTGACCTTTAAGGATATGGGATTAACCAGTTGAAGGTTGCTAAAACAAGAGTGGGAAGAAAGGATCATATCCCACCCTCACTCTGATAACCAAGTCAATTGTGGGATTTATCTTCAACTCCACCATACTACTCTTATGTAGCAATACTTCCCCACTTCACTTCTTCCTTCTGTTAAACAAGTCTCCCATTTCTCTCCTTCTCACTGTGTTTTAGCTCCACAAAGCAGTTATAAATTAAAGAAACATTGGTGCCATTGGAAAAGCTTCACTTCCACGCCCATTGCTTCCATTGCCTTATGAATATGGCAAGTACCCTCTAGAGGGCAGTTTTGATGTTTTAGGGAAGCTGCTGGTGAGTAAAGATGCCCTTTTCATTTTGGGCATAGGGAGTCACAAAGCATGAGTAGCAACTACCCTGGTTCCATGCTGCATCATCATCTTTCATAGGGTCTATTGAAATAGGCTCCTAATTCATCTCTTCCCACTCCAATCCTATCTGCAGACAGGTGCTCTACTTAGATTGGAACATGTTACTCCCTTACTCAACAAACTCTAGTGGTTCCCTATGGATTCTTGGTCCAAATATTTTCTGGGAAGACCTATCTGTAGATAGAAAACTGACTGAGGCTGTGGGACATTATGGTCCTTCTGGTCATTTGCATGTGACTGTTTTTAGAGTTTAAAACTCACCAAGTGGTAAACTGAATAATTATTTGGGATGATTAAATAAGAATAGTTGACTTCATAAGTAATAGAAAGGTGGATTTTTTTTTAGCTTTACCCCAAAAGGGAAGAATGATTCAGAGCACCAGAAAGGTCTGATTTCAATTGAAAAAAAATTGCAGAAGAAGAGTTAAGAAGATAAAATGAGCATTTAAAAAGGTAGCAGGAACTTAAGTGAAAAGACACTAGGATGAGCAGTCATTGGATTGGAAGGCTTCAGCTGCTATGCTGAGAGATGCTGATTGGCTGGCTAGAAAAAGACTGAAGCTCAATGGAAGACAGTTGAATTCTACTAATATCTTCCAGTGCTATCTAGTTTTAGAGAGATAAAATTTCCTGAGGCTTGCCTGGATGCTCTCTACTGTCCCCATCTGGTTTGAGAGAGAAAAGTAGAGGGGGGAATGGCCAGTTTTTCATATACTTTGCTTTAAGTAAAGAACTGGCTAGGCTTGTCTGTATTGCCCAGAAAGGTAAAGGAAACTGTTTATCACTACACTAACATAACGACTCCTCAGTGCCCTTTAAAGGGTGATTGTGAGTTAAAAAATGTTTGTCACTGCTTCATCAGACTGAAATCAAAAGAACAAATTTTCCCTGCAGGAGAGCAGTGAGGACAAGAAGGGGAGCAGTTAAGCAGAGAGGCTTTGATTGCTCTTGAAGGGAAAAAGAACATCAAATCTTGTACTCTAGAGCTATGACTTGACCCGAGCACATGGGTTTTCTCCTTGCATGTGTCACCTTTCCAAGTTTCTGTAAGTATGTACCCACTTTCATAACTGTATATTGTTGGGAGAGTATGACCCAGGAGTATGTTTTAATTGTGATATACTGAGTGTTATTGACTTTATTATGAAGCATACTTTTGTTAAAAAGAGTTAATAGTGTCATCGTTATAACTGAATGATTTTGTATAGATTGGAAGCATATTAGCAGGAGCTAATGAGCTACAATGACCATTATGGGGAGTATATATCCCACCCCATAATAGATTTAACCCTAAGACCCTGAGAAAATTGGGGTCATGGCCACATGGTGATGGTCCTTCTTTGGCAACCCAGACCTGCTGATAAGCAGGGTATGAGCAGGATACAAGCCAGCCAAGAGAGAGAATAGTTGGATATGCTCCATGTAAGGAGTTTCTCTGAGTGGTCATGGGGAAGGCATGCCATAAAAATACATTTGCGGACAGAGCATCCTAATGAGGGAGGGGTGAGAAAAAGAAGTTTGCAGACTACTAGTATAGGAGATTTCCATGGGAACTCCTGATGAGAAAAGTATTTCTAACAATGCATGTTGAAACCTTCTCTACAATTTATAATAAAGAGTTGCATGAAGAGGTTAAGTGACTTTCTAAGGGTTACAGAGCTAGTATTTGTGTTAGAGGTAGGTCTTCTTAACTCTGACAAACCCTAAGTCCACTATTCAGCATTGCCTTCATAATAGTAAGAGCTTAAGAGCTGTTTGATCAATTGAATTGAATTCCACTGAATACGCCTATCTTTCCTCATTCAATTACTCCTATTTTATTGAGAAAATCAAGGCTAACCGACATTAATTCATCATTTCTCTGATACCACAAAATCTCTCTATTCATCTGTCTTCCCTGGGTTCAGAAGATGATGTGGCTCTTGCCCTTACTAAGGTTATAAACCCTACTTGTACCTTTGGTCCCATTCCCTCTAAGCCTCCCCTAAGGAGACTTGCCTCAGTGGTTCCTGCTTGCCAATCTACTTCAATATCACATAATCTATTGCCTCTTCCCTTTTGTCTAAAGACATAATGCAGTTAGCTAGTCAGTCAATAAGCATTTATTAATCACTTACTATGTGCCAGTTTTGGTGCTAAGCACTGGGGATACAAATAAAGGCAAAAATATTCAAGTGTCCATAAAATAACTCTGCATCTCCTCAGTGCATCCTCCTCTACTTCTGCCTTGAACTAAATTTCTAGAAATAGTCTTCTATACTTTGTCTCTATTTTCCTCATTCCTCAATCATTGTACAATCTGCCTTCCTACTTGACAATGCTACCAACCTTGCTCTCCCTGGAGTTGCTAATTCCTAAATTCAATGGCTTTTCTTTCATCTTTCTACTCATGCTCTGCAGCTCTCAATACTTTTGACCACATCTTCCTCCTGGATATGATCCTATAATCCTCTGCCTTTTGCCTTCAGCTTCCATGACCTGCTCTCTCTCTCTCTCTCTCTCTCTCTCTCTCTCTCTCTCTCTCTCTCTCTCTCTCTCTTTCTCTCTCTCTCTCTCTCCCTCTGTCTGTCTCTCTGTCTCTGTCTTTCTGTCTCTCTCTCTCTCTTTCTCTCTCTCTGTGTCTGTCTGTCTGTCTCTCCCTCTCCCTCTCCCTCTCCCTCTCCCTCTCCCTCTCTCTCTTTCTCTCTCTCTCTCCCTCCCACACACACACATACACACAAATCTGGCTGCCACTCCATCAGGCCTCACAATGAGAGGGTTGTAAGCTTGAAGGGAAGAGGGGGCTGGGTGGGGCAACCTTAGAATAAAATGACCTGGGGGCTAAGTGACAATAAATATAATTGATGTTTCCCACTGTGAAGTTGCCATAGTTAAATTTTTCTGGAAAATACTTTCTGACTGCCTTTCTCTTTCCTCAAGCCACTCAGAAACTCAGAAAGTTGCAGAGATCTTGGAATTTGAGGCTCAGCCTTTGCCTGGCACTTATTGCTTTCATACCAAATATGTGTGTGAGAGGTTCCCTTACAGAGTGCTAAGCTTCTCATTCTTAAATTAGAAATCAGTCAGGCTAGAGTGTTTCAATGGATAAAGTGCTATGGGATTTATGTACAAATGGAAGCTTTGTAAACACTTCTGATTTTATTTGATGAAAAAGTCAAAGATAACAACAGGACTGGCTGAGGCAGTAAATGGGACTGACCAGTGCCCAAACAGGCTTGATTTTTAAAGTGAGCATGACGAACGTGTTGTTAAAAATTCAATGCTGATTAAACCTCTGATGAAGCACGGCATGATAAATGCCAGGAGACCAGGGTTCTATGAAATCCAAATCCAACAGACAAAGTGGGGGGATTTTCTTGCGGGACTGGAAGTGCTGGATTTGGGGAAAAACAGGAGCTGCCACCCCATGCATTGTGCCAGGGACTTGACGTAATTGTGGTGCTGTTGTACTGAGTTTTTCCCCCTTCAGACTGAATCAGAAATGAGGAAGAATATGAAAGGGTAGTACAGCAGGATTCTACCACCAGCTGCAGAGATACCATCCTCACATTTCATACCCAGAGTCCCCAATGGCAGACTTATTTTCTTCCTAAATGTGGTGGACCCATGGCTCCTGGTCATAAGATTGCAAAGTCATTACTTCAGAAATGAAAAGCACCTTAGATATTATCTAATCTGGTTCTTTTCTTCATTCATTTATTTAGAGGAGCATTCGTTCATTTAGAATCAGTGAGACCATAGAGTAGATAGTGTGCTGGACTTGAGTCCAGAAACTTACTAGTTGTGTGTGATTCTGGCCAAGTCACTTAACATTCTTCTGCCTCAGTTTCCTTATTTATAAAATGGGGGTAATAATAGTACTTACCACCTAGGGTTGTTGTGAGGATAAAATCTGTAAAGTATTTTGTAAACAATACAGCACTGTATAAATGTTAGCTATTATTGCTCTTATCCCTTTTGCTTTCACCTGACAATAATCTCTGAATATGTCTCCCCATCTCCTGGCCAGTAAACCTTCCCTTGTAAAAAAAAAAAAAAAAGAAAGTAATATTTAAAAGATAAATTTTTTTTAGCCAAACCAAACACTTTGTCCATTATGGACAGTATATGCAAAATTCCTCATAGCCTGACAGTATATACAATAATCATATGGTCCCCTGCCCCTGCCATGAGAGGACAAGAGATATGATTTTTCATCTCTTCTTTGGAGTTGAGTTTGCCCTTTATAAATTAGACACAATTTAGTTTTATTTATTTGCTCCCTCCCCCCATTTACATTAATATAGTCATCATGCAAATTATTATCTTAGTTCAATTTGCTCTACTCTACTTTAATTCATACAAATCTTTTCATGATTCTCTGAACTCCACACCTTTGTCGTTGCTTGTGACAACATTCAGTTACATACATATGCCACAATGTGTTTTGCCATTTCTTGGTTAATGAACATCTACTTTGTCTTTGGTTCTCTACCATTCCTTAAAAGTGCTGCAATGAATACTTTGGTAGATATAGGGCCTTTCTTTCAGTCTGTGATCTTCCCAGGGTGGGGTGGTAAGGTATACCTAGTCATGAGGTCTTTGGGGCAAAAGATGTGAACATTTCAATCACTTTTAAAGCATAATTTCAAATTGCTTTTCTGGAATGCCAACAAACTGTTTTTAAATATGAGGAAACCGCAACCTAGAAAATAAGTGGCTCAAGGTTACCTGGTAGTAAATGGGAGAGGAAGAATAAAATATAAGCTCCCTGAAGACAGAAACTTTTGTAGTTGTTGCATCCCCCGTACCTAGTAGAAGGCTTGGCACATAGTAGGCATTCAATAAATGCTTATGGAATACTGAAAGCCCACTGACTGACTCTCAATCTAATTCTTTTTCCATTGGACCAGACTGCTACTGACAGTGATTCATTCAGCCAAAGGAAAAGGAGTATGGTAATTTCTGAAAGCTTTTTGCAGACACCTCCCTCAGGTCAAAGAATGCTTTATATAGGAGAGGAACTGTGTTTTGAGAAATTCCTCTAGGTAAACTTTGCTTTCCCTGAGCTGGTAGTAAATAGTTCATCAGAATTTTAGTTTCCTTAGAACAATATCACAAGATAGCTCCTGCCAAGATACAACCCTTCAGTGAATGCATGATGTCACAGTTCTCCTAAATGTCCTCTCACTTCTATCTGATTTGTCCATTAGAATATAATGGGAGAACGAGTCATATATCTATTTCCCTATTTTAATCAATCTAGTAACCTAGTCAAAAAAGGATACGAACCTAGCCTGACATGACTGGTTCTTGATGAATCCATGCTAATTCACAATGATGATCCCTTTCTAACCACTTACCACTCATCCCTTCACAATCTGTTTTAGAGTTTAAGCAAGAAATAATGTCAACATTGATGTCCTTTGGGTAGAAGTATCCTCTTTATTGTTCCATCTCCAGTTCTATGGTACCTCTTCCACTTTCATGATTCCTTAAAAAACTCACCACTTGAGCACTTGACCACAGTAGCACTTGAGCAACCATATCTATGAGTTTAATCAGGACCATGGAATGTGAGAACTGTTCAAAGAATCAGGCATATAATTAGAATTGGAAAGCTTTTAGACATCATCTGGTTCAACTGTCCCAGTATACAGATGAGGAAACTGAGCAACAGAAAAGTTGAGAAGCTATCCCATTGCCACATGTGTAGTAAGGGTGACTTGAACCCAACTTCCTTAAATTTAGAATGCATTCTACTCACTGTCCCTAACTTTGTTTCCTTCAGGACACTGAAGTGTTCTTTTAGCATTTCCATTTTTTATTTTGGTCTCAATTCCACTGTTTATCATTTTTGTTCTGACTTTCCCAGTCTGAAGAACATTCTTCCTCTTAGAGGGAAAAAGACAAAATAAAAACAAAAACAAAAAAAAAAAAAAGCAGGAGATGAGTGATTCTATCTTCTCTGTCTTGTTTGGTATCCCAGACAAGAATCCTACCCTGTCTTCATCCTCCTGGTATCTCCAGAATATCCCCTTTCCCCCTGCTTGTAACTTGTTGCCAGTCTCATCTCGTGCTAAGCTTTTGTCTTCCTACTCCACTCTTAGAGGATTTTTGCCTCTTTTTTTCTCTCCCTAGTCCTGAGGGACATGCCCTTCTGGCTTCTCTTGTCTATCTCTTAGACATGTCTTGTACGAGTCACCAAGTGATTGTGGACAGGCTGTACACTGGCTGTAGTGGCGTGAAGGACCACACGTGATCTAAAACAATTCAGGGACTTGGGGGATTTCCTGATCTTGGCTCCAAGGCAACTGTTTAATATGCATCTCTGTATTGTTGTCATCTATTGTGATTATAGTTCTTGTCTCTCAATTCTTTATTCAAGGCCTCTTAGAATATCTCTTGTTTGGAATTGGAGCTCATTCCTCATTAATTCAGTAGCAGTTTTCTCTTGCCAGTGATTGAATTACCTAATAACAACTGCCTGAAATGATAAACACAAGAGGTAGACAAGGGCTTGTATTTGATAAAAATTATTGGTTTCCTGAAATTGTGATTTTGTTAAGGGCAGATCCATTGTTAAGGAATGAGGAAAGGAAAGAATCTGATAGCCATCAGGTAGGTGTTCATGGGGTTAATGGGTGATTAGTAGTACTCCAAATGATAGGGTAGAGCAAGAGACAGGAAGTGTTCCTCAGGTTGTATGCTCAAGACCACTCTTGGTGGGTGAGTTATGGAAATATTCTAAAGCACTGTGCCACTCACCCCCACCCCCACCCACCCAGTGGCTGCATCTGGGATTGGCAGGACTTTTGAGGGGGTCATGACTGAGTGAAAAGAGCACAAGTCTTGGAGTAAAAAAGATCTAAACTCAAAACCCCATTTCTGCCATCTATTGCCTGTGACACCTTGGGCAAGTCTATCAGTACCACTTTTTTAATCTGTAAAAGGATGAGACTTGATTGTTTTCTGCTATCCCATTCTGTGTGTATCTCTACCCTTTGCATCCCTCTGTCCTGACCTCACAGCAGCAACTTTAATCTGCTTGACTCGTTTGTCCCTGAGTCTGTCTGGGAAGATCAGTACCACCTCCCCAAATCAGAAATGAGAACAGCCTTCCTAATTCTTTTCTCTCAGAAGGAAGATTCCCTGTGGACTAGAGCTGCCTATGCTGGGGATTTGTTCCTAAGGGGATTCTGAGATCTTTTTGACTGTACAGTCAGCCTACTGAGATTGCATCATGTGGGAGGCCCCATAGAACTTGAGTTCACAGAGAGACTCAGGAAAGGATAGGAAACACCAATGAATTGCTTTTATTTTTGTTTGCTATTTTAACAAATGCATTTTTAAAAGAATAGAATCCCAGAACCCCAGAGATGGATGGGACCTGAGATGATCCAGTCCATTGCTCACATGGTACAAGCGTTACAGATGAGGAAACACTATTTACCCTCATGTTCCCGGATTGCTTCATTCTTAGAGGCTCTAATTCTCTGCTGTTAACAAAAGCTCCAGTCAGTCCTGTAAATCTGGGGTCTTGGGAGAGAGAAACACAGCTAATGTCTATTTCACAAGCTTCTCTTATCATAAAACAGTGATGGGGTTTTTGAAAGATGAGAATAATTAGTTCTTTATTCTGATTTTGAATTTTTTAAAAAATCTGATGAGCTGTGTCCCCAAATAAGAAACCTAGATAATAAAACTGAGATAAACCCATACTGTTGGTCTCACCCTGGTGGTGGGATGCATCACGGGAGTGGCAGGGTCTAAATATATTTTAAATAATCTGAAAGGTGTTTCCATTGCTCTGTTACAAGGTGTGCTATTAATTTGGGTACTGAGCCATAATAATAGCATTAATAATACAATAATAACAGCAGAATTTATGTAGCTTTTTAAGGTTTGCAAAGCACTTTCTGTCTTTATAACAACCTCCCAGAGGCAGGTACTATTATAATATTTATTTTCCCGATGAGGAAACTGAAGTAGACAGAGTGGCTTGTCTCAAGGCACATAGTTGGTGAGTATCTGAGACAAGATTTGAACTCGGGTCTTTCTGACTCCAAGGTCAGCATTTTATCTGCCTTACTACTTATTCTTTCTAAGACATAGATCTGAATGTCATAGCAGATAGATCATTGGAAGACCTGAGTTTGACTCCTACCTCAGACATTTACTGTGTGACCATAAGCAAGTCACTTGAGCTTTCTCAGCTTGAGTTTCCTCTGAAACTGAGGATATTAATAACACATAACAAATATTAATGACACTTTGTTGTGAGGGTCAAATGATATATACATAGAGCACTTTTTCAAAATTTATCATACTATATTAATAATAGGTATTATTATGTGGTTTCCTTAGGAAAAGTAATGATAGTTTTCAGAAAATGTCTATTGACCAAAGACTAGCCTAACTTAGTCCATATTAGATCATCAGCAGATTGATTATAGGATTATTATTATTTTTTTTGCCACAGAAAACTCTCAAAGACATTCTACTAAATTACAGAGAAATTACAATCATTGTTAGTTGAAAAAACTCCCAGCATCATGAGATCATAAATTCTTAAAGTACTGAAATATAATGTACTAATATAGGGTGTGTGTGTAAAGTTGATAGTCACAGAGAGAATGATAGATAAGTAGATAGACAGTTATTTTGTTCAATCATTTTAGTCATGTCCAATTCTTTGTGACCCCAAATGGGGTTGTCTTGGCAAAGATACTGGGAGTACTTTGCCATTTCCTTCTCTAGCTCATTTTACAGATGAGAAACAGAGGCAAACAGGGATATGTGACTTGCCCAGGGTCACACTACTAGTATGTGTCTGAGATCAGATTTGAACTTGGGTCTTTCTGACTTTAGACCTGGTGCTCTATCCACTATACCACCTAACTGCCTCAAAAGCAAAAAGACAACTAGATAGGTAGGTAGATAGACAGACAAATGAACAAACATAGATACTTAGCAAGAAAAGGAGGTCATAGTGATCACTCAAGTGATCTGTGCTTGTCCTATTCTTTAATGTTTTTCTCAGTGCCAAATAAATCCATATATACTATCTTCTTCAAAGTTTCAGATTATGCAATGTACAGAGAGATAGCCAACATACTGGAGATCAAAAAGATTTTGACAGACTAGAACACTGGACCAAATCAAACAGGATGAAATTCCGTAAGATTTAGAAAATGGATTCCCTATATACAAGATAAGGGAGACATAATGAAGTGGCTGTTCATTTGAAAGGGATCTGGTGGTTTTAGTGGACCATAAATGCAATAGGAATCAAAGGTACGAAATACCGAAGGCAAAAGAGTTTTTCAAAAAAAGTAAACAGTATGAAATGGAAATTTATGGTTTTATATTGAATTCTCTTCTTATGTTGTGTTGTACACTAGGAAATGTTCTTTTGGTATTTAAGTTCAAAATGAATGAAAGTTTCAAAGGAGGTTTTAAAAAGAAATGAGTCTCCATCAGGGAGACCTAGACTTAAATCCCACCTAAGACATGTACTGACTG